>NC_081556.1:131081997-131264628 GCF_963082655.1 Stomoxys calcitrans | reverse complement strand
GATATGGCATTTTAAGTTTTGGAAGGGAAAATTACACTTTTGGCCGATCTTCATCAAAAAAACCAATTTTTCGAAGTGATCACGGATTAACCTTAGTTTTGCTCTACGAGGCTTAGTTAAGGAGATATGACCATTTAAAGTTTTGGAAGGGGAAAATTGACTTTTTGGCCAATTTTCATCAAAAATACAAATTTTTCGAAGTGATCACGGATTATCCTTAGTTTTGCTCTACGAGGCTTAGTTAAGGAGATATGACCATTTTAAGTTTCGGAAGATAAAATTTCACTTTTTGGCCAATTTTCATCAAAAATACCATTTTTTCGAAGTGATCACGGATTCACCTTAGTTTTGCTCTAAGAGGCTTAGTTAAGGAGATATGGCCATTTTAAGTTTTGGAAGGAAAAATTTCACTTTTGGCCAATTTTCATCAAAAATACCAATTTTTCGAAGTGATCACGGATTAACCGTAGTTTTGCTCTACGAGGCTTAGTTAAGGAGATATGACCATTTTAAGTTTTGGAAGGGAAAATTTCACTTTTTGGCCAATTTTCATCAAAAATACCAATTTTTCGAAGTGATCACGGATTAACCTTAGTTTTGCTCTACGAGGCTTAGTTAAGGAGATATGGCCATTTTAAGTTTTGGAAGGAAAAAATTCATTTTGTGGCCGATTTCTACCCAAAATTCCAATTTTTCGAAGTGATCACGAATTAACCTTAGTTTTGCTCTACGAGGCTTAGTTAAGGAGATATGCCCATTTTAAGTTTTGGAAGGGGAAAATTCACTATTTGGTCCCAATTTTTCGAAGTGATCACGGATTATCCTTAGTTTTGCTCTACGAGGCTTAGTTAAGGAGATATGACCATTTTAAGTTTCGGAAGATAAAATTTCACTTTTTGGCCAATTTTCATCAAAAATACCATTTTTTCGAAGTGATCACGGATTCACCTTAGTTTTGCTCTAAGAGGCTTAGTTAAGGAGATATGGCCATTTTAAGTTTTGGAAGGAAAAATTTCACTTTTTGGCCAATTTTCATCAAAAATACCAATTTTTCGAAGTGATCACGGATTAACCGTAGTTTTGCTCTACGAGGCTTAGTTAAGGAGATATGACCATTTTAAGTTTTGGAAGAGAAAAATTCTCTATTTGGCCAATTTTCATCAAAAATATCAATTTTTCGGAGTGATCACGGATTATCCTTAGTTTTGCTCTACGAGGCTTAGTTAAGGAGATATGACCATTTTAAGTTTTGGAAGGGAAAATTTCACTTTTTGGCCAATTTTCATCAAAAATACCAATTTTTCGAAGTGATCACGGATTAACCTTAGTTTTGCTCTACGAGGCTTAGTTAAGGAGATATGCCCATTTTAAGTTTTGGAAGGGGAAAATTCACTATTTGGCCAATTTTCATCAAAAATACCAATTTTTCGAAGTGATCACGGATTAACCTTAGTTTTGCTCTACGAGACTTAGTTAAGGAGATATGGTCATTTTAAGTTTTGGAAGGGAAAATTACACTTTTGGCCGATCTTCATAAAAAAACAATTTTTCGAAGTGATCACGGATTAACCTTAGTTTTGCTCTACGAGGCTTAGTTAAAGAAGTGATCACGAAGTGATCACGGATTAACCTTAGTTTTGCTCTACGAGGCTTAGTTAAGGAGATATGGCCATTTCAAGTTTTGGAAGGGAAAATTTCACTTTTTGGCTAATTTTCATCAAAAATACCAATTTTTCGAAGTGATCACGGATTAACCTTAGTTTTGCTCTACGAGGCTTAGTTAAGGAGATATGACCATTCTAAGTTTTGGAAGGAAAATTTCACTATTTGGCCAATTTTCATCAAAAATACCAAATTTTCGAAGTGATCACGGATTAACATTAGTTTTGCTCTACGAGGCTTAGTTAAGGAGATATGACCATTCTAAGTTTTGGAAGGAAAATTTCACTATTTGGCCAATTTTCATCAAAAATACCAAATTTTCGAAGTGATCACGGTTTAACATTAGTTTTGCTCTACGAGGCTTAGTTAAGGAGATGTGGCCATTTTGAGTTTTGGAAGGGAAAATTTTACTTTTTCGCCAATTTTCATCAAAAATACCTAATTTTCGAAGTGATCACGGATTAATATTAGTTTTGCTCTACGAGGCTTAGTTAAGGAGATGTGGCCATTTTAAGTTTTGGAAGGAAAAATTTAACTATTTGGCCAATTTTCATCAAAAATACCAATTTTTCGAAGTGATCACGGATTAACCTTAGTTTTGCTCTACGAGGCTTAGTTAAGGAGATATGGGCATTTTAAGTTATGGAAGGAAAAATTACACTTTTGGCCAATCTTCATCAAAAATACCAAATTTTCAAAGTGATCACGAATTAACCTTAGTTTTGCTCTATGAGGCTTAGTTAAGGAGATATGCCCATTTTAAGTTTTGGAAGGGGAAAATTGACTTTTTGGCCAATTTTCATCAAAAATACAAATTTTTCGAAGTGATCACGAATTAACCTTAGTTTTGCTCTACGAGGCTTAGTTAAGGAGATATGGCCATTTTAAGTTTTGGAAGGAAAAATTTCACTTTTTGGCCAATTTTCATCAAAAATACCAATTTTTCGAAGTGATCACGGATTAACCGTAGTTTTGCTCTACGAGGCTTAGTTAAGGAGATATGACCATTTTAAGTTTTGGAAGGAAAATTTCACTATTTGGCCAATGTTCATCAAAAATACCAAATTTTCGAAGTGATCACGAATTAACCTTAGTTTTGCTCTATGAGGCTTAGTTAAGGAGATATGCCCATTTTAAGTTTTGGAAGGGGAAAATTGACTTTTTGGCCAATTTTCATCAAAAATACAAATTTTTCGAAGTGATCACGAATTAACCTTAGTTTTGCTCTACGAGGCTTAGTTAAGGAGATATGCCCATTTTAAGTTTTGGAAGGGGAAAATTCACTATTTGGCCAATTTTCATCAAAAATACCAATTTTTCGAAGTGATCACGGATTAACCTTAGTTTTGCTCTATGAGGCTTAGTTAAGGAGATATGGTCATTTTAAGTTTTGGATGGGAAAATTACACTTTTGGCCGATCTTCATAAAAAAACAATTTTTCGAAGTGATCACGGATTAACCTTAGTTTTGCTCTACGAGGCTTAGTTAAAGAAGTGATCACGAAGTGATCACGGATTAACCTTAGTTTTGCTCTACGAGGCTTAGTTAAGGAGATATGGCCATTTCAAGTTTTGGAAGGGAAAATTTCACTTTTTGGCCAATTTTCATCAAAAATACCAATTTTTCGAAGTGATCACGGATTAACCTTAGTTTTGCTCTACGAGGCTTAGTTAAGGAGATATGGCCTTTTTAAGTTTTGGAAGGGAAAATTACACTTTTGGCCGATCTTCATCAAAAATACCAATTTTTCGAAGTGATCACGGATTAACCTTAGTTTTGCTCTACGAGGCTTAGTTAAGAAGATATGGCCATTTTAAGTTTTGGAAGGGAAAATTTCACTTTTTGGCCAATTTTCATCAAAAATACCAATTTTTCGAAGTGATCACGGATTAACCTTAGTTTTGCTATACGAGGCTTAGTTAAGGAGATATGGCCATTTTAAGTTTTGGAAGGGAAAATTTCACTTTTTGGCCAATTTTCATCAAAAATACCAATTTTTCGAAGTGATCACGGATTAACCTTAGTTTTGCTCTACGAGGCTTAGTTAAGGAGATATAACCATTTTAAGTTTTGGAAGGAAAATTTCACTATTTGGCCAATTTTCATCAAAAATACCAAATTTTCGAAGTGATCACGGATTAACCTTAGTTTTGCTCTACGAGGCTTAGTTAAGGAGATATGGCCATTTTAAGTTTTGGAAGGGAAAATTTCACTTTTTGGCCAATTTTCATCAAAAATACCATTTTATCGAAGTGATCACGGATTAACCTTAGTTTTGCTCTAAGAGGCTTAGTTAAGGAGATATGGCCATTTTAAGTTTTGGAAGGAAAAATTTCACTTTTGGCCAATTTTCATCAAAAATACCAATTTTTCGAAGTGATCACGGACTAACCGTAGTTTTGCTCTACGAGGCTTAGTTAAGGAGATATGGCCATTTTAAGTTTTGGAAAGAAAAATTTCACTTTTGGCCAATTTTCATCAAAAATACCAAATTTTCGAAGTGATCACGGATTAACCTTAGTTTTGCTCTACGAGGCTTAGTTAAGGAGATATGACCATTTTAAGTTTTAGAAGGAAAATTTCACTATTTGGCCAATGTTCATCAAACATACCAAATTTTCGAAGTGATCACGGATTAACATTAGTTTTGCTCAACGAGGCTTAGTTAAGGAGATGTGGCCATTTTAAGTTTTGGAAGGGAAAATTTCACTTTTTGGCCAATTTTCATCAAAAATACCAAATTTTCGAAGTGATCGCGGATTAACCTTAGTTTTGCTCTACGAGGCTTACTTAAGGAGATATGGGCATTTTAAGTTTTGGAAGGGAAAATTACACTTTTGGCCGATCTTCATCAAAAATACCAAATTTTCAAAGTGATCACGAATTAACCTTAGTTTTGCTCTATGAGGCTTAGTTAAGGAGATATGCCCATTTTAAGTTTTGGAAGGGGAAAATTTACTTTTTGGCCAATTTTCATCAAAAATACAAATTTTTCGAAGTGATCACGAATTAACCTTACTTTTGCTCTACGAGGCTTAGTTAAGGAGATATGGCCATTTTAAGTTTTGGAAGGAAAAAATTCATTTTGTGGCCGATTTCTACCCAAAATTCCAATTTTTCGAAGTGATCACGGATTAACCTTAATTTTGCTCTACGAGGCTTAGTTAAGGAGATATGCCCATTTTAAGTTTTGGAAGGGGAAAATTCACTATTTGGCCAATTTTCATCAAAAATACCAATTTTTCGAAGTGATCACGGATTAACCTTAGTTTTGCTCTACGAGGCTTAGTTAAGGAGATATGGCCATTTTAAGTTTTGGAAGGGAAAATTACACTTTTGGCCGATCTTCATCAAAAAAAAAACAATTTTTCGAAGTGATCACGGATTAACCTTAGTTTTGCTCTACGAGGCTTAGATAAAGAAGTGATCACATAGTGATCACGGATTTTCCTTAGTTTTGCTCTACGAGGCTTAGTTAAGGAGATATTGCCATTTCAAGTTTTGGAAGGAAAATTTCACTATTTGGCCAATGTTCATCAAAAATACCAAATTTTCAAAGTGATCACGAATTAACCTTAGTTTTGCTCTATGAGGCTTAGTTAAGGAGATATGGCCATTTTAAGTTTTGGAAGGGGAAAATTGACTTTTTGGCCAATTTTCATCAAAAATACAAATTTTTCGAAGTGATCACGAATTAACCTTATTTTTGCTCTACGAGGCTTAGTTAAGGAGATATGGCCATTTTAAGTTTTGGAAGGAAAAAATTCATTTTGTGGCCGATTTCTACCCAAAATTCCAATTTTTCGAAGTGATCACGAATTAACCTTAGTTTTGCTCTACGAGTCTTAGTTAAGGAGATATGCCCATTTTAAGTTTTGGAAGGGAAAATTTCACTTTTTGGCCAATTTTCATCAAAAATACCAATTTTTCGAAGTGATCACGGATTAACCTTCCTTTTGCTCTACGAGGCTTAGTTAAAGAGATATGGCCATTTTAAGTTTTGCAAGGGGAAAATTAAATTTTTGGCCAATTTTCATCAAAAATACAAACTTTTCGAAGTGATCACGGATTAACCTTAGTTTTGCTCTACGAGGCTTAGTTAAAGAAGTGATCACGAAGTGATCACGGATTAACCTTAGTTTTGCTCTACGAGTCTTAGTTAAGGAGATATGGCCATTTCAAGTTTTGGAAGGGAAAATTTCACTTTTTGGCCAATTTTCATCAAAAATACCAATTTTTCGAAGTGATCACGGATTAACCGTAGTTTTGCTCTACGAGGCTTAGTTAAGGAGATATGACCATTTTAAGTTTTGGAAGGGAAAATTTCACTTTTTGGCCAATTTTCATCAAAAATACCAAATTTTCGAAGTGATCACGGATTAACCTTAGTTTTGCTATACGAGGCTTAGTTAAGGAGATGTGGCCATTTTAAGTTTTGGAAGGGAAAATTTCACTTTTTGGCCAATTTTCATCAAAAATACCAAATTTTCGAAGTGATCACGGATTAACATTAGTTTTGCTCTACGAGGCTTAGTTAAGGAGATATGACCATTTTAAGTTTTGGAAGGAAAATTTCACTATTTGGCCAATTTTCATCAAAAATACCAAATTTTCGAAGTGATCACGGATTAACATTAGTTTTGCTCTACGAGGCTTAGTTAAGGAGATATGACCATTTTAAGTTTTGGAAGGAAAAATTTCACTATTTGGCCAATTTTCATCACAAAATACCAATTTTTCGGAGTGATCTGGAATTAACTTTAGTTTTGCTCTACGAGGCTTAGTTAAGGAGATACGGCCATTTCAAGTTTTGGAAGGGAAAATTTCACTTTTTGGCCAATTTTCATCAAAAATACCAAATGTTCAAAGTGATCACGAATTAACCTTAGTTTTGCTCTACGAGGCTTAGTTAAGGAGATATGACCATTTTAAGTTTTGGAAGGAAAAATTTCACTATTTGGCCAATTTTCATCAAAAATACCAATTTTTCGGAGTGATCTGGAATTAACTTTAGTTTTGCTCTACGAGGCTTAGTTAAGGAGATATGGCCATTTTAAGTTTTGGAAGGGAAAATTTCACTTTTTGGCCAGTTTTCATCAAAAATACCAATTTTTCGAAATGATCACGGATTAACCTTAGTTTTGCTCTACGAGGCTTAGTTAAGAAGATATGGCCATTTTAAGATTTGGAAGGAAAAATTTCACTATTTGGCCAGTTTTCATCAAAAATACCAATTTTTCGAAATGATCACGGATTAACCTTAGTTTTGCTCTACGAGGCTTAGTTAAGGAGATATGACCATTTTAAGTTTTGGAAGGAAAAATTTCACTATTTGGCCAATTTTCATCAAAAATACCAATTTTTTGAAGTGATCACGGATTAACCGTAGTTTTGCGCTACGAGGCTTAGTTAAGGAGATATGACCATTTTAAGTTTTGGAAGGGAAAATTTCACTATTTGGCCAATTTTCATCAAAAATGGCAAATTTTCGAAGTGATCACGGATTAACATTAGTTTTGCTCTACGAGGCTTAGTTAAGGAGATATGGCCATTTTAAGTTTTGGAAGGGAAAATTATACTTTTTGGCCTATTTTCATCAAAAATACCAATTTTTCGAAGTGATCACGGATTATCCTTAGTTTTGCTTACGAGGCTTAGTTAAGGAGATATGGCCATTTTAAGTTTTGGATGGGAATATTACACTTTTTGGCCTATTTTCATCAAAAATACCAAATTTTCGAAGTGATCACGGATTAACCGTAGTTTTGCTCTACGAGGCTTAGTTAAGGAGATATGGCCATTCTAAGTTTTGGAGGGAAAAATTTCACTACTTGGCTAATTTTCATTAAAAAATACCAATTTTTCGAAGTGATCGCGGATTAACCTTAGTTTTGCTCTACGAGGCTTAGTTAAGGAGATATGGCCATTTTAAATTTTGGAAGGGAAAATCTCACTTTTTGGCCAATCTTCATCAAAAAATATCATTTTTTCGAAGTGATCACGGATTAACCTTAGTTTTGCTCTACGAGGCTTAGTTAAGGAGATATGGCCATTTTAAGTTTTAGAAGGGAAAAATTTATTTTGTGGACGATTTTCATCAAAAATACAAATTTTTCAATGTGATCACGAATTAACCTTAGTTTTGCTCTACGAGGCTTAGTTAAGGAGATATGGCCATTTTAAGTTTTGGAAGGGGAAAATTCACTTTTTGGCCAATTTTCATCAAAAATACAAATTTTTCAAAGTGATCACGAATTAACCTTAGTTTTGCTCTACGAGGCTTAGTTAAGGAGATATGGCCATTTTAAGTTTTGGAGGGGGAAAATTCACTTTTTGGCCAATTTTCATCAAAAATGTAAACTTTTCGAAGTGACCACGAATTAACCTTTGTTTTGCTCTACGAGGCTTAGTTAAGGAGATATGGCCATTTTAAGTTTTGGAAGGGAAATTTTAACTTTTTGGCTTTTTACGACGCTTAGTTAATGATTTTTCATCAAAAATACAAATTTTTCAAAGTGATCACGAATTAACCTTAGTTTTGCTCTACGAGGCTTAGTTAAGGAGATATGGCCATTTTAAGTTTTGGACGGGAAAATTTCACTATTTGGCCAATTTTCATCAAAAATACAAATTGTTCGAAATGATCACGAATTAACCTTAGTTTTGCTCTACGAGGCTTAGTTAAGAAGGGAAAAGTTTTGGAAGGGAAAAATTCACTTTTTGGCCAATTTTCATCAAAAATTCAATTTTTCGAAGTGATCACGAATTAACCTTAATTTTGCTCTACGAGGCTTAGTTAAGGAGATATGGCAATTTTAAGTTTTGGAAAGGGGAAAATTCACTTTTTGGCCAATTTTTATCAAAATTCCAATTTTTCGAAGTGATCACGAATTAACCTTAGTTTTGCTCTACGAGGCTTAGTTAAGGAGATATGGCCATTTTAAGTTTTGGAAGGGAAAATTTCACTTTTTGGCCAATTTTTCGAAGTGACCTTAGTTTTGCTCTACGAGGCTTAGTTAAGGAGATATGGCCATTTTAAGTTTTAGAAGGGAATTTTACACTTTTTGGCCGATTTTCATCAATAATACCAAATTTTTGGAGTGATCTCGAATTAACCTTAGTTTTGCTCTACGAGGCTTAGTTAAGAAGATATGCCCATTTTAAGTTTTGGAAGGGAAAAATTAACTTTTTGGGCGATTTTCTTCAAAAATAAAAAATTTTCGAAGTGATCACGAATTAACCTTACTTTTGCTCTACGAGGCTTAGTTCAGGAGATATGGCCATTTTAAGTTTTGGAAGGGAAAACTCATATTTTGTCCGATTTTCGTCAAAAATAAAAATTTTTCGAAGTGATCACGGATTAACCTTTCTTTTGCTCTACGAGGCTTAGTTAAAGAGATATGGCCATTTTAAGTTTTGGAAGGGAAAAATAAACTTTTTGGTCGATTCTCATCAAATTTCTGAATTTTTGAAAGTGATCACAAGTTAACCTTACTTTTGCTCTACGAGGCTTAGTTAAGGAGATATGGCCATTTTAAGTTTTGGAAGTGGAAAATTCACTTTTTGGACAATTTTTATCGAAAATACAAATTTTTCGAAGTGATCACGAATTAACCTTAGTTTTGCTCTGCGAGGCCTAGTTAAGGAGATATGGCCATTTTAAGTTTTAGAAGGAAAAAATTAACTTTTTGGCCGATTTTCATCAAATTTCTGAATTTTTTAAAGTGATCACAAATTAACCTTACTTTTGCTCTACGAGGCTTAGTTAAGGAGATATGGCCATTTTAAGTTTTAGAAGGGAAAATTTCACTTTTTGGCCAATTTATCGAAGTGACCTTAGTTTTGCTCTACGAGGCTTAGTTAAGGAGATATGGCCATTTTAAGTTTTGGAAGTGGAAAATTCACTTTTTGGCCAATTTTCATCAAAAATACAAATTTTTCAAAGTGATCACGAATTAACCTTAGTTTTGCTCTACGAGGCTTAGTTAAGGAGATATGGCCATTTTAGGTTTTGGAAGGGGAAAATTCACTTTTTGGCCAATTTTCATCAAAAATGTAAACTTTTCGAAGTGACCACGAATTAACCTTTGTTTTGCTCTACGAGGCTTAGTTAAGGAGATATGGCCATTTTAAGTTTTGGAAGGGAAATTTTAACTTTTTGGCTTTTTACGACGCTTAGTTAATGATTTTTCATCAAAAATACAAATTTTTCAAAGTGATCACGAATTAACCTTAGTTTTGCTCTACGAGGCTTAGTTAAGGAGATATGGCCATTTTAAGTTTTGGACGGGAAAATTTCACTATTTGGCCAATTTTCATCAAAAATACAAATTGTTCGAAATGATCACGAATTAACCTTAGTTTTGCTCTACGAGGCTTAGTTAAGAAGGGAAAAGTTTTGGAAGGGAAAAATTCACTTTTTGGCCAATTTTCATCAAAAATTCAATTTTTCGAAGTGATCACGAATTAACCTTAATTTTGCTCTACGAGGCTTAGTTAAGGAGATATGGCAATTTTAAGTTTTGGAAAGGGGAAAATTCACTTTTTGGCCAATTTTTATCAAAATTCCAATTTTTCGAAGTGATCACGAATTAACCTTAGTTTTGCTCTACGAGGCTTAGTTAAGGAGATATGGCCATTTTAAGTTTTGGAAGGGAAAATTTCACTTTTTGGCCAATTTTTCGAAGTGACCTTAGTTTTGCTCTACGAGGCTTAGTTAAGGAGATATGGCCATTTTAAGTTTTAGAAGGGAATTTTACACTTTTTGGCCGATTTTCATCAATAATACCAAATTTTTGGAGTGATCTCGAATTAACCTTAGTTTTGCTCTACGAGGCTTAGTTAAGAAGATATGCCCATTTTAAGTTTTGGAAGGGAAAAATTAACTTTTTGGGCGATTTTCTTCAAAAATAAAAAATTTTCGAAGTGATCACGAATTAACCTTACTTTTGCTCTACGAGGCTTAGTTCAGGAGATATGGCCATTTTAAGTTTTGGAAGGGAAAACTCATATTTTGTCCGATTTTCGTCAAAAATAAAAATTTTTCGAAGTGATCACGAATTAACCTTTCTTTTGCTCTACGAGGCTTAGTTAAGGAGATATGGCCATTTTAAGTTTTGGAAGGGAAAAATAAACTTTTTGGTCGATTCTCATCAAATTTCTGAATTTTTGAAAGTGATCACAAGTTAACCTTACTTTTGCTCTACGAGGCTTAGTTAAGGAGATATGGCCATTTTAAGTTTTGGAAGTGGAAAATTCACTTTTTGGACAATTTTTATCGAAAATACAAAAGTGATCACGAATTAACCTTAGTTTTGCTCTACGAGGCTTAGTTAAGGAGATATGACCATTTTAAGTTTTGGAAGGAAAAATTTCACTATTTGGCCAGTTTTCATCAAAAATACCAATTTTTCGAAGTGATCACGGATTATCCTTAGTTTTGCTCTACGAGGCTTAGTTAAGGAGATATGGCCATTTTAAGTTTTGGAAGGAAAAATTTCACTATTTGGCCAATTTTCATCAAAAATACCAAATTTTTGAAGTGATCACGGATTTTGCTCTACGAGGCTTAGTTAAGGAGATAAGGCCATTCTAAGTTTTGGAAGGAAAAATTTCACTATTTGGCCAATTTTCATTAAAAAATACCAATTTTTCGAAGTGATCGCGGATAAACCTTAGTTTTGCTCTACGAGGTTAGTTAAGGAGATATGGCCATTTTAAATTTTGGAAGGGAAAATCTCACTTTTTTGCCAATCTTCATCAAAAAATACCAATTTTTCGAAGTGATCACGGATTAACCTTAGTTTTGCTCTACGAGGCTTAGTTATGGAGATATGGCCATTTTAAGTTTTGGAAGGAAATACTACGCTTTTAGTCCGATTTTCATCAAAAATACAAATTTTTCGAAATGATCACGAATTAACCTTAGTTTTGCTCTACTTAGTTAGGGAGATATGGCCATTTTAAGTTTTGGAAGGGAAAATTTCACTTTTTGGCCAATTTTCATCGAAATACCAGTGATCACGGATTAACCTTAGTTTTGCTCTACGAGGCTTAGTTAAGGAGATATGGCCATTTTAAGTTTTGGAAGGAAAAATTTCACTATTTGGCCAGTTTTCATCAAAAATACCAATTTTTCGAAGTGATCACGGATAATCCTTAGTTTTGCTCTACGAGGCTTAGATAGGGAGATATGGCCATTTTAAATTTTGGAAGAGAAAATTTCACTTTTTGGCCAATTTTCATCGAAATACCAGTGATCATGGATTAACTTTAGTTTCGGTCTATGAGGCTAAGTTAAGGAGATATGGCCATTTCAAGTTTTGGAAGGGAACATTTTACTTTGGCCGATTTTCATCAAAAATACCAATTTTTCGAAGTGATCACGAATTAACCTTACTTTTGCTCTACGAGGCTTAGTTAAGGAGATATGGTTATTTTAAGTTTTGGAAGGGGAAAATTCACTTTTTGGCCAATTTTCATCAAAATTCTGATATTTCGGAAGTGATCACGGATAAACCTTCCTTTTGCTCTACGAGGCTTAGTTAAGAAGATATGGCCATTTTAAGTTTTGGAAGGGGAAAATTCACTTTTTCGCCAATTTTCATCAAAAATACAAACTTTTCGAAGTGATCACGGATTAACCTTAGTTTTGCTCTGCGAGACTTAGTTAAGGAGATATGGCCATTTTAAGTTTTGGAAGGGAAAATTTCACTTTTTGGCCAATTTTCATCAAAAATACCAATATTTCGAAGTGATCACGGATTAACCTTAGTTTTGCTCTACGAGGCTTAGTTAAGAAGATATGGCCATTTTAAGTTTTGGAAGGGAATATTACGCTTTTAGTCCGATTTTCATCAAAAATACCAATTTTTCGAAATGATCACGCATAAACTTTAGTTTCGCTCTACAAGGCTAAGTTAAGGAGATATGGCCATTTCAAGTTTTGGAAGGGAAAATTTCACTTTTTGGCCGATTTTCATCAAAAATACCAATTTTTCGAAGTGATCACGAATTAACCTTACTTTTGCTCTACGAGGCTCAGTTAAGGAGATATGGCCATTTTAAGTTTTGGAAGGGGAAAATTAACTTTTTGGCCAATTTTCATCAAAATTCTGAAATTTCGAAAGTGATCACGAATTAACCTTTGTTTTGCTCCACGAGGCTTAGTTAAGGAGATATGGCTATTTTAAGTTTTGGAAGGGAAAATTTTACTTTTAAGTCGATTCTCATCAAATTTCTTAATTTTTGAAAGTGATCACAAATTAACCTTATTTTTGCTCTACGAGGCTTAGTTAAGGAGATATGGCCATTTTAAGTTTTGGAAGGGGAAAATTCACTTTTTGGCCAATCTTCATCAAAAAATACCAATTTTTCGAAGTGATCACGAATTAACCTTACTTTTGCTCTACGAGGCTCAGTTAAGGAGATATGGCCATTTTAAGTTTTGGAAGGGGAAAATTAACTTTTCGGCCAATTTTCATCAAAATTCTGAAATTTCGGAAGTGATCAGGGATTTACCTTCCGTTTGCTCTACGAGGCTTAGTTAAGGAGATATGGCCATTTTAAGTTTTGGAAGGAAAAAATTCACTTTTTGGCCGATTTCTACCCAAAATTAAAATTTTTCGAAGTGATCACGAATTAACCTTAGTTTTGCTCTACGAGGCTTAGTTAAGGAGATATGGCCATTTAAAGTTTTGGAAGGGAAAAATTCACTTTTTGGCCAATTTTTATCAAAAATACAAATTTTTCGAAGTGATCACGAATTAACCTTAGTTTTGCTCTACGAGGCTTAGTTAAGGAGATATGGCCATTTTAAGTTTTGGAAGGGAAAATTTAACTTTTTGGCTTTTTACGAGGCTTAGTTAAGGATTTTTCATCAAAAATACAAATTGTTCGAGGTTATCACGAATTAACCTCTGTTTTGCTCTACGAGGCTTAGTTAAGGAGATATGGCCATTGTAAGCTTTGGAAGAGGAAAATTCACTTTTTTGGGCGATTTTCATCAAAAATACAAATTTTTTCAAAGTGATCACGAATTAACCTTTGTTTTGCTCCACGAGGCTTAGTTAAGGAGATATGTCTATTTTAAGTTTTGGAAGGGAAAAATTCACTTTTTGGACGATTTTCATCAAAAATACAAAGTTTTCAAAGTGACCACGAATTATCCTTACTTTTACTCTACGAAGCTTAGTTAAGGAGATATGGTCATTTTAAGTTTTCGAAAGGGAAAAATTAACATTTTGGCCGATTCGTCGGTCTGCTTTTTTTACCATTCAATAAAAATCACTGTTATTTGCATCAATTACATTTAAAAATGGTAATATTCCTTTGTAAGTGCTCTGGAATTTCAAGTCCTTCCTGTGGTGGTGTCTGTGGCAGGCAGTATTGATTGAAGTATTTCATTCAAAGTGTTTAATTATAATGCATCCACATTAACAGCAATGAATGAAAAGGAAATCTTAAATTGCAATGGCATTCTTATGTTTCAACAACTAATGTTTAAAATGTTCATTAAAAGAAATTTAAGGAAAATCTATGCTCTAGTAAGATTGGATGCCATCATGGCTATCAAATTGGCAAGTCCTCGTATGGCAGTATATATCCACACTCTGATGGTGGTACCATGTGAGAGGCCATCAGCTATGTAAAAATTTTCTTTGGAGAGGTGTGGTTTAGCAAAGGGTTCGTACGAGTACGGGTATACTTTACCCTTAGTCCTTTAAACTAACCAAACCTATCCTTCATAGCTGAAATTGACACAAAAATTTGATTTTTAATTTTTCCAGCTTTAAATATTTTTTTTTTTAGAGAAAATATGACTCATTCCTTAATTTCCCCATCTACCTTTAGGTTTGTGGCAGAACATTTTCCATTTTACTTTCACATTTCTGATATCCTTATTTTTTCCAATTAAACAAAACACACTCGTATTGCCATTCAAAGTTCCATTATATTTTCTATCAAAACAAAATAAAACAAAAAAATTGTTTAGTTATCCAGCACAACTCCAATAAATTGTGGCGGAAAGCGAAAACTATTGGGTTTCGTATGTTGTGCAACATTCTATTTGCATAAATTCTGTTCTTTTTCTTTTATTTTTGGCTATTATATGGTGCTGAAATTGATATAACCATGAAAATAAAATGAAATGATAACAAACAGAAATTTTATTTTTGCTGGAATAGAATATGAAATGGTTTTGAAAAACACATTTTTAATTAACGCTTTACATAAGTTTATTGAGTTTCCTTGGTCGGATATTGTCAGAGAGTTTCTCTTCACATACCATAGCAAAGCAACAAGGATTATTATATTTGACCTAATTTTGGGTAATTGAATATTTCGGGATAAATATGCAATCGTATGGAATATGTTGTAATGGAAAAATATGTTTCATTGGGCAAGAACAAAAAAAAAATTCTTTTTTTTTATGCTTAAGCTAGAAAATTTTTGTCAAATTAATTTTGTACTCTTCTGATTGTAAAAACAGTCTAAGTAAAGAACGGTAATGTCATGAGCTTATGAAATATACCCATTTTCGACTCTTTTAATTACAGTAATACCTCGATTTATTGACCAGAACAACATAGGACTTAATAACAAGTAGAAGCGTGCTAACTACGTCCGGGCTGAATCTTATGTACCCTCCACTATGAATCGCATTGGTCAAGTTATTTGCCCGGTATATAAGATAAGAATAACTTTACTATTGGATTCGACCATACTTCGCTTGGCCGGTGTAGACCAAAGAAGAAGTCATTGTGCAAAGTTTCAGCCAAATCGGATTAGAATTACGCTTTCTAGAGGCTCAAAACCTTTAATCGGGAGACCGGTTTGTAAGGGAGCTATATCAGTTTATAGACCGTTTCAGACCACAAAGCAGGTGTTCTTTCAACATTTTCTTTTCTTTTTGTATTGTATTGCAGCCATTCAGTGGAAAGGAAGTGTTTTTATTTCGCTCCTCAAAAAAAATTATATCCGTATCTCGGAATAGGTACTACGTATTACGATAAAATTGTAAAGCCTTTTGGAGTAGGCTTGAAATGGACTCCAAAGACTCAACAGCTGCGGTGGTGCGTCAGGCCATAGCGTGTTGTCCTCCCCTCCTATAGGTGTGGGTGCCTTGGCACCTGTAGTCGAGAGAAATGCTTCAAGCGCACAACTAGTCGTCAGACTAAGAAATGAGGAAGAGACGGATAAACCAGAGAGATGCACAGTTTGTCGCCAGCCTTTAAGTAAGGTTAGGTTGAATGGGTCGCCCATCAAAGGTGAGTACACGCGGAGGCCAGTTTGGCCCATTGTGGCACCCTAGAGTAAGGGAAGAAAACGAAAATGTGAGACCTCGTACTAGAGGTTATACACGAATAAAAGAAAAAGACAGGAGTGGAAAAAAACCCGAGCGGGGGTGAAGAACCCCCCCGTCCCTACGCAAGCATGGATCTACCTACGCTTGTGGCACACCCACACCACCCCCCCCCCCCCCCCCCTTTCCGGCGGAACCATCCTGTTCCCCCAACAAACTTCAGGAGAGATACCAGAGGCACGTTTGCAAGTTCAACCAGATCACAGAAGAAACGGCCCCCCGGAAAGGAGAGCCTACGTCTCCGCCAAGGCGAATTTATAAAGGTGGTCTCACGCGAACAGCTGTTAACAGCCGGCCAACTTTGACGGTAATAAGATGTCAGATTTTTGTTTGCATTTTCTTTGTTGTCCTCTTCTTTCTCGCATATTGTCTGCGTACGCACATGTGTACACATACCCACATACAAATGATGATCTGCGAGTTTAGAGGGGACATCTTTACGCTCCGTTTTGCCCTGGGAGGACGCAAAGCTCGAGCTGGTGAGAAAGATGGATATCCCAAAGCTCACAAAGGCAACGGCATTCATCAAGGGACTGGACAGTAAATTTGCGAGGGAACGCATGTTGGGATTCTTGGGCAAGCAAAACCAAGTTTTGGTCGCAGAGAAGTGCGGGTCTTCCACAGGAAGCAGAAAGAGGAAGGAACTATCCTATCAGCAAGGGCAACATTCAGAGTGCCTTAATTCAGGAGCCATGGACGACCCGGAACAAAGTTTCTGGAGTGAATCATATCAACTGTAAAAATTATTCTATGCTAACACTGATACTTGGTCGAGGACCTGTGTTATTTGTCATAAAAATTTAAATTACGTATTTTTCCCAGAGTTACCAATGTCGGATGCAACAGTGATGAGACAGGGAGATGATGGAGCATACCTGGCATCGCTTTATCTGCTTTTCGACTCTCCGACTCCGCCACCCGCATTGGAGCTGCAACGGCTAGTGAGGAAAGCAAAACAGACAGGAAACGAGGTACTAATTGGGTGCAATGCGAACTCGCACCACATTTCGTGGGGTAGTAACAACACTAATAAGCGGGGCCAAGCCCTGGCATAGGTCTTCAATACTAACACCGGTACCTTTGTTAATAGGATTAGGGAGGAGGTATTAGATGTGACGATATGTTCGGAAAATCTAATAGATGAGGTACAGGATTGGAGGGTCTCCATGGAAAACTCTTCTCTGACCATCGCTACATTAGGTTAAGAATAGCACGGTCAGCGCCCAATTCGATAGATTGCCCAAGTATAGAAGACATTGACGACAATGTCATCAGGATTACGACCGCACTAGTGGAGTCTTGTGAAGATAGTTGTCCTCTACGAGAAAGGAAATCAGCCCAAGAAAAGCCCTGGATGACCGGGAAGATTGGCAACATTGGGAAAAAGGTCCGCAGAAGGAATACAGTAAGATTATCAGAGCGGCAAAACGTACCTCCTGGAAGTCTTGCTATGAACAGGTCGATAGCATTAATGACGCCGCCAAGATGAAAAATTTTCTCTCAAAAACCCATGTCCAAACTGAGACATGGGAGTGAGAACGGACTCACGGCGACACCGGAATCTTGGAATAATGGGCTTGATCGTAGGTGTATCATAACGGAATTTATAGTCAAGGAAACCTTGAGGAGCTTCAAACCATTTAAGTAACCCGGACCTGATGGAATATTTCTGGCGTTAATACAAAAGGAGGCCGAATATCTGGCGCCTCATCTGGCAAATTTTTTTTCACAGCATGTCTGGGACTTGCATATTCTTCTAAAGCCTGACAGGAGGCATAGCCCGGCAAGGCAAGTTATGCGACACCAATGGACAACAGGCCTATAAGCCTTACGTCGTTTCCACTCAAGACCATGGAACGCATTGTGGATACCATGATAAAGAGTAGGATATCCAGCGACCTGCTTAAATACAAACAGCATGCCTTTGTCAAGGAAAAGTCGGTGGAGACTGCCCTGCACGAAGTTGTGCATAAAATAGAGGAATCCTTCGATGTCAACACGTTCACATTGGTGGTTTGTATTGACATCGAGGACATGTACGGACCGACACATTGATCCAATCCTTAGATCAGAACCGGGTGGACCGGGTCCTTAAAGACTGGATAAACCTAAACCTAAACCTAATAAACAGCTGTATAAATTGCGGATCCCATGGCATAACTATAAGGAAGAAAGTGGCACAGGACACCCCACAGGGGTTTTTTTATCCCTATTCTTTTGGGTGACCATCATAAATGACCTATTACGGATGCTGACTGAAGAGGGATTTGAATCCGTCTGTTATGCAGATGATGTTATAATACTTCTAAGGGTTAAGGATCCAAACCATCTATGCAGAAGAGCCGAAGGTTTCGCATATGACATATGACTGGGCTAGACCCAGGGGTCTCAATGTTAACCCAGAGAATGCAGAAATATGCTTGTTCACGAGAAAGACTAAGGTGGGTGCGGCACGTTTCCTCAATAAAACGATTTCGATATCTGACCAAGTCTTAGGAGTGATCTTGGAAGTGTCACATTCAGGAGCATACTGAGAAGGCTCACAGATGTTGGACACTATGTAGACGGGCCGTAGGCTCGAAATGGGGCCTGAGTCCGAGGATAGTCCACTGACTCTACAGGAGCGTAATTAGACCAATACTTACTTATGCCTCTGAAGTTTGGTGGACTGATATGGATAACAGGTGAAACGTTAGGACCATACAACAAGATCAGAGGACACTTTGTCTTGGCATAGGCGGATCGTAAGGACCACGCCCACTAGGGCACTAGGGCAGATTAAATGTGAGGCAGCCACTGCGGCTATGCGACTGAAGAAGATGGGAGAATGGATTGAGGATGGGGGCAGCTCATACCATCGCGGTATAATCGAGGCGACGAAAGGAAACCTGGAAGGAAGGGTAGAGATTTCCGATCGGATACCTGAGACGACACTTGAGGTCGAGTGCGAGGCACTGCTGCCAGTGGCACAGTCTTGGACTGACGGAAACCCAGTATTGCCGTCTGGAAGATCATGTAACACGGATTGATCAAAGCTAGGGGACAGGGTGGGCCTGGGGTTTTACATTGAGAACCCAGGGACTGAGATCTGTTTTAGGGTGCCTGACCACAATACCGTCCTGCAGGTAGAGATCCGGGCGATCACGGAATGCGTAAGGTGGTGTGGGACTAACGCGAGGACGTCAAGTGAGTGGAAGTGAAATCTTATCCGATTTCAGCCAAACGGATTAGAATGGGTCCTATAGTGGTTAAGAAATAAAATCGGAAGATCTGCAAATTAGGGAACTATATCAGTTTATGGACCGATTCGGACCATATTTAATACGTTGTGCAAAATTTCAGTCAAACCGGGTAAGACATGCGCCGACTAGAGGCTCAAGAAATACAATCGGGAGATCGGTTTACAAGGCAGCCATATAAAGTTATAAACCGATTTAGGCCGTACTTGGCACAGTTGTTTAAAGTTATAACAAGACACTTGATGCAAAATTTCAGCAAAATCGGGCAATAATTACGCCCTCTAGCGGCTCAAGAAGCTAAGATTCGAGATGGTTTATATGGGAGCTATATCAGGTTAAAAATGGATTGTGGCCATACTTAGCGCAATTGTTGGTAGTTAGAACAAAACACTTTATGCTAAATTTCAGCAAAATCTGATAATAATTGCGCCTTCTAGAGGCTGAAGGAGTCAAGATCACATATCGGCTTATATGGCAGTTATATCAAAACATGGACCGATATAGCCCATTTACAATCCCAACCGACCTATACTAATAGGAGGTATTCATGCAAAATTTAAGCGCCTAGCTTTCGACAGATGGACGGACGGACAGACGGACGAACAGGGCTAAATCGACTTGAAATGTCAAGACGATCAAGAATTTATATATTTGTTGGGCCTCAAATCAATATTTCGATGTGTTACAAACAGAATGATGATATTAGTTTGCCCCCATCCCATGATGGAGAGTATAAAAAAATCTGCTTATGGAACAAATGGTCTGTCAAAGCCAATTAAAAACATTAATGTGTGGAGGATCCATGGATTTAATAAAATTGTAACAAAAATTTCACTAACCACAAAACAGCACTGCTTGCTGTCTAATGCTTAAAATGACCCAAATTTGCTTAGAAAATATAATTTCAGAAAATAACTCAAACCTTTGCTAACTTGACTAAATTTTCGTCTTTATTGACATATATATCATAGTTTTAGGTTTCATCAGGACAATAACACTGCTGCTTGATAAATTCCCAATTAAAAATATATCTCCTCGTTTTGCAATTAAATAACTAGGATTTGTTTAATATCTCCAACTGCTACTAACACAACTTTTATTCAAAAGCCTTTCGAAGTACTCTTTTTCTCAACAAAGGCAGCTTCTGCATCAAGCAAAGCTAAGAATTCTTTGTTACTATTACTATCAACAAATCAGTTGCAATGTCCTGACTCCCCGTCATATCGAGATGTCGTTGCTGCAGTCAATGGCGTGGAAACAGGAGAGATGGGGTTGGATTTATACAGATCAAAATGAGGGGAAACAAGTAAAAGCGTGCTAAGTTCGGCCGGGCCGAATCTTATATACCCTCCACCATGGATCGCATTTGTCGAGTTCTTTTCCCGGCATCTCTTCTTAGGCAAAAAAGGATATAAGAAAAGAGTTGCTCTGCTATTAAAACGATATCAAGATATGGTCCGGTTCGGACCACAATTAAATTATATGTTGGAGACCTGTGTAAAATTTCAGCCAATTCGTATAAGAATTGCGGCCATTGGGGCTCACGAAGTAAAATAGAGAGAACGATTTATATGGGATCCGTATCGGGCTATAGACCGATTCAGAACATAATAAACACGTTTGTTGATGGTCATGAGAGGATCCGTCGTACAAAATTTCAGGCATATCGGATAATAATTGCGACCTCTAGGGGTCAAGAAGTCAAGATCCCAAGATGGGTTTATATGGCAGCTATATCAGGTTATGAACCGATTTGAACCTTATTTGACACAGTTGTTGAAAGTAAGAATAAAATACGACATGCAAAATTTCAGCCAAACCGGATAGCAATTGCGCCCTCTAGAAGCTCAAGAAATCAAGTCCCCAGATCTGTTTACATGGCAGCTATATCAGGTTATGAACGGATTTGAACCTTTTTTAACACAGCTGTTGAAAGTAAGAATAAAATACGACATGCAAAATTTCAGCCAAATCGGATAGCAATCGCGCCCTCTAGAAGCTCAAGAAGTCAAGTCCCCAGATCTGTTTACATGACAGCTATATCAGGTTATGAATTGATTTGATCCATACTTGGCACAGTTATTGGATATCATAAAAAAACATGTCGTGCAAAATTTCATTCTAATCGGATAAGAATTGCGCCCTCTAGAGGCTCAAGAAGTCAAGACCCAAGATCGGATTATATGACAGCTATAACAGGTTATAAACAGATTTAAACCATACTTGACACAGTTGTTGGATATCACAAAAAAACACGTCGTGCAAAATTTAATTCCAATCGGATAAGAATTGCGCACTCTAGAGGCTCAAGGAGTCAAGACCCAATATCGGTTTATATGGCAGCTATATCAAAACATGGACCGTTTTAAACCATACTCGGCACAGTTGTTGAATATCATAACAAAACACCACGTGCAAAATTTCAGTCAAATCGGACCAGAATTGCGACCTCTAGAGACGCAATAAGTCAAGACCCAAGATAGGTTCATATGGCAGCTATATCAAAACATGGACCGATATGGCCCATTTACAATTCCAACCGACCTACACTGATCAGAAGTATTTGTGCAAAATTTCAAGCGCTTAGCTTTACTCCTTCGAAAGTTAGACAGACGGACGGACGGACATGGCTAGATCGACATAAAATGTTACGACGATCAAGAATCTATATACTTAATGGGGTCTCAGACGAATATTTCGAGTAGTTACAAACAGAATGACGAAATTAGTATACCCCCATCCTGCGGTGGAGGGTATAAGAATCAATTTGTGTTTGTTTGTACGTTTGTTTGTGTGTTCCTGATAGACTCAGGAACAGCTGAACTGATTCTCATGAAATTTTCACAGATGGTGTATAATGACCCCGTGGTGAAAACAGGGTACAAAATTTTTTGATATCTGAAGGGGGAGCGGACCCTCCCCCTTACCCAACTCTTCAAAAACGCCAAATCTCCGAGATGGGAGGTGCCATTTAAGAGAAATTTTGTGTGCTCTCATATAGTACCCTAGAAATAAAAATTTGGTATCCAAATTTCGGGTGGGATACCTAGGGGGGCTTCCCCACCCTAAAACCTACCAAACATATATTTATACCAATCACGACAATATGGGACTCAAATAAAAGGTATTTAGGATAAGAAAACGTATCTGATATCCAATTATTGGACCAAGTGCTAGGGGGACCACCCCAACCCCCAAAACACCCCTAAATCGGACATATTTACCGACCATGGCAATATGGGGCTCAAATGAAAGGTATTTGCGAGTAGAATACGAATCTAATATGCAAATGTGGGACCACGTTTCTAGGGGTCCACCCCTTCTCCAAAACACCTCCCAATCAGGACTTATTTAGTGACCATGGCAATAGGGGGCTTAAATAAAAGCTATTTGAGTGTATAATTCGAATCTCATATCCAAATATGAGACCAAGTGTTTGGGGGGCCGCCTCTCACAAAAAAACATTCCCCAAAGTGTACAAATTTACGACCATTGCAATATGGGGCTCAAATGAAAGGTCTTTGGGAGTTAAACACGAATTTGATATCAATATTCGGAAAAATGGTCTATGGGGCCACCCCACCCCTACAACACCACCCAAATTGTTAGTATTTTCTGACTATTGCAATATGAGACTCAAATAAGAGGGGTTTTAAAGTGAAACACGAATCCGATATATATTTGCAAGGCCAACTCACTGAGTGACCGCCCATCCCCCAAAACACCCCCCAAGCCGGTCATGTTTGCCGACTATGGAAATATAGGGCTCAAATTAAAGGTGTGTGGGAGTAGACCACGTATCTGATATCAACATTGGGGGCCAACTGTCTAGCGGACGTCCCACCACCATAACAACCATCATATAGGAAAATTTGGGTCTTAAAGAGAGTGGAACTAAATATTCATAGTTTTTAGGGCCAATACCCCAAACCGGACATATTTGCTGACTTTTCCAATAAGGAGTTTACATGAGATTAGAAAACGAATTTGATATCCAATTTTGTGGCCAATGGCAATATGGGGTTCAAATAAATCATATAAAGATATATGAGAATAGGTAGCACGTTGCCGATATATTGGGTTGCCCAAAAAGTAATTGCGGATTTTTTAAGAGAAAGTAAGTGCATTTTTAATAAAACTTTGAATGAATTTTAATCAAATATACTTTTTTAAACTTTTTTCTTAAGCAAGCTAGAAGTAACAGCTGATAACTGACAAAAGAAAGAATGCAATTACAGAGTCACAAGCTGTGAAAAAATTTGTCAACGGCGACTATATGAAAAATCCGCAATTACTTTTTGGGCAACCCAATATTATAGATCGGGCTTAGTGTTTGGGGGACCACCCCATTCCCCTAAACACCCCTAAATTGGGCATATTTACGGACCATGTCAATGTGGAATTGGGGGCTAGAGCAAGAATTGATACCCTTTTTCGGGACCACTTTTCTGGGTGTCTACTCCTTTCCCAAAATACCCCACAAACAGCAATTTTTTAGTGACCATCGCAATATGGGGCTCAAATAAAGGTATTTGGGAGTAGAATACGAATTTCATATCCAATTGTAGGACCATGTATTTAGGGCATCACCCCTTCCCCAAAACACCCCCAAAGGGAAAACATTTTTCGACCATGCCAATATGTGGCTCAAATGAAAGGTATTTGAGATTAGAAAACGAATTTGATAACCTATTTTGGGGCTATGTGTTTGGGGGACGCCTCATCCTGTAAACTCCTCTTAAGCCAATGGCAATATGGGATTTAAATAAATGGTATTTGGGAGAAGAGCACGATGCTGATATTTTGTCAGGGCCATGTTTCGGAGGGACCACCTCTCCCCCGAAAACATCACTAAATCAGACATCATGAGAATATCGGGCTGAAATGAAGTATTTTATGAATGGAGTACACCTTACATCCAAACTTAAATTCGTAGACCAATAAAGATCATGTGGAATTCAGATAAAGGCATTTATATTGTTAAACGGTTAGTCAAGTTTGCATGGTATTTCACTAAAATAAATTTAATTGTCGAAAATAAATATTCAAGGAAACTTTTTTTTCCATATAATGTAAAAGAAGGCGCACCGGAGCGAGCCCGGGTCAGTTAGTTGTTTATAAAAGTAGATTTTATCCCTTCTTAGGAAGAATTGAATAACTTCCCTATGACATTCACAAAATATGCCCCTTTAATATATCTTATTTTCCCACGCCCATGCCCTTTCATCATTCATCTCTATGCAATCCGACTGACATCTGATAAGATGTGCCACACTTCAGCATTGTATAACTAAGCTTCAATTGAAATTTCATTTGCACACATCCTGAAAAATAGAATGTCCTGGAACAAGGATGTTTTGTTTTAATACTAGAAACCTGAAGCTATAAAATGTATGAACACAGTCAATGCTATTTCCACTACCAAGTGATACTCTAACGATACAAAAGGCCAAGTTTTGTGTACATTTCATTTCAGTTTTTGTTGTTGTTCGAGCACGTTATCCCAAATGAATGCATGTGTCCATGTATGGTTTTTGTCATCGGAACATATCATATCCTTTTGAGCAAAGTGGATTGTTGTTGGAGTTTTTTCTTTTTTAAGTAAATAATTTCAATTTCAAAAGTTCCATAGGGGTGTAGGTGATAAGATAAACGAAGAGGGGGGCTCCAAATATTGCAAAATAAAGGTAGCATTTGAATATGTATTCCAAAAATTATTCTTCCTTATATTATATCCAATGAAAAATTCGTCAAGAGGCATTTATTCGCAGAACGTTTCATATGGTTGGCAAGTGCGGCAGCTATTTCTTAAAATAATTTTCCAATGACATAAAACTCGTCAAAACCTCTATAACTCTCATTGTCCTCCTAGAGGATACATATGTTGTGTAAACATTTTTTTTAACCTTCACCATGCATTATATTCCCGCATCACTTTTCAATCTAAAAATACTGCTGCAGTTTCATTTGTCCTTGTTTTGTGTTGTCCATGATGATATGTGTCTTGTTATTCGTTAAACAAACAAAAAACACAAAACAATGAAAAACTAAAGTGTACTGCATCTTTTTCTCATCACCAGTTTCGCATTATTATGTAGAAAACGTACAGGTTTTTTTCTCATCTTCTCAATTCAGATGGTCAATGCGTGTATCCTTTGTAGACAAAAATTCTTTGACTGGATTTAACGTGCGATGAAAGAAAGCCAAAACAAGCAAAGATCTTGGCCTCATTGCTTGTGTTGATGATGATAAATGTACAACTTCATCTTCTTTGTCGAAACTTCACTTTAATACCGAATCTTTTTGAGGAAAATTTCTGTTGAAGAAGACTTTTCCCATCCTCACGATGCTGTCTATGCTTCTTTACAACATGACTGGCTGACCTTCGTCTCTATTTTAATTTGACTTTAGTTCTCCTTGACCAATTTATTAGTGAAATGCTAACCAATTCTATGGCAAATGTTTATCTAGTGTGACCCCATACAATGTGGACATTTGTATTGTTGCATTGAATGAGTGAGTGAATACATTTGGGGATGGTCATCGGACCATGATGCGACGATGATTGTATTTCCCTTTCTTTATTCAGTCAGTTTGTCAATTAATTATCGTTTACATCAAAGAGTTTGTTTAACTAAAAGCTTTGCAATGTTCTAACATTTGCTGTGCCAGAGTTCATTGCATTGGAGTTTTATATGACCTTTGCATTAAATCGATGCAAACATCGGAATTGTAAGGAAATTATAGAAGAACAAATTCAAACACAATAAGTAAAACTACTTGAAATCCGATGCAAGAAGTTTATTCGGAAGATTGGTCTGTATAAAGCTACATCACGTTTTTGGTGGGTTCAAGAAAATATTTGACACAGAAGTTATAGATGTCAAACTACATGTCTGGTATAGATCTAAAACTAGAAATGACGGCTCTTTGATATTTCTTTATAAGCCGTCAAAAGCATTTGTTTCTGAGCTCACTTAAAAACAAAATTTTTCGTCATGGGGTTACAGTATTACTGCGTATGCGTATATGGCTACAAAATCACGAAAGGTTATTGTTGGCGAACTCAAACACCTCAAAGTGAACAAAATGTTTGTGTATATCTCCATAAATCGTTATAATAATCAGTGGTAAGATTGTCAAATGCCACGGTGCACAGTGGCATAAAATCGAAAAAAAGTAAAAGCGTGCTAAGTTCGGCCGGGCCGAATCTTACATACCCTCCACCATGGATCGCATTTGCCGAGTTCCTTCATCTCTTCTTAGGTAAAAGAGGATAAAAGAAAAGATTTACTTTGCTATTAGAGCGATATCAAGATATGTCCGGTTCGGACCACAATTCAATTATGTTGGAGACCTGTGTAAAATGTCAGCCAATTCGAATAAGAATTGCGCCCTTTGGGGGCTCAAGAAGTGAAATAGAGAGATCGATTTATATGGGAGCTGTATCGGGCTATAAACCGATTCAGATCATAATAAACACGTATGTTGATGGTCATGAGAGAATCCGTAGTACATAATTTCAGGCAAATCGGATAAGAATTGCGCACTCTAAAGGCTCAAGAAGTCAAGACCCAAGACCGGTTTATATGGCAGCTATATCAGGTTATGGACCGATTTGAACTATACTTGGCACAGTTGTTGGAAATCATAACAAAACACGTCGTGCGAATTTTCATTCCAATCGGACAATAATTGCGCACTCTAGAGGCTCAAGAAGTCAAGACCCAAGATCGGTTGACATGGCAGCTATATCAGGTTATGGACCGATTTGAACCATACTTGGCACAGTTGTTGGATATCATAACAAAACACATCGTGCAAAATTTCATTCTAATCGGATAAGAATTGCGCACACTAGAGGCTCAAGAAGTCAAGACCCAAGATCGGTTTATATGGCAGCTATATCAGGTTATGGACGGATTTGAACCATACTTAGCAAAGTTGTTGGATATCATAACAAAACACGTCGTGCGAAATTTCATTCCAATCGGATAAGAATTGCGCACTCTAGAGGCTCAAGAAGTCAAGATCCAAGCTCGGTTTATATGGCAGCTATATCAGGTTATGGACCGATTTGAACCATACTTGGCACAGTTGTTGGATATCATAACAAAACACGTCGTGCAAAATTTCATTCCAATCGGATAAGACTTGCGCCCTCTAGAGGCTCAAGAAGTCAAGATCCAAGATCGGTTTATATGGCAGCTATATCAGGTTATGGACCGATTTGAACCATACTTGGCACAGTTGTTGGATATCATAACAAAACACGTCGTGCGAAATTTCATTCCAATCGGACAAGAATTGCGCACTCTAGAGGCTTAAGAAGTCAAGACCCAAGATCGGTTGATATGGCAGCTATATCAGGTTATGGATCGATTTGAACCATATATGGCACAGTTGTTGGATATCATAACAAAACACGTCGTGCAAAATTTCATTCCGATCGGAGAAGAATTGCGCCCTCTAGAGGCTCAAGAAGTCAAGACCCAAGATCGGTTTATATGACAGCTATATCAAAACATGAACAGATTTGAGCCATTTACAATACCAACCGACCTACACTAATAAGAAGTATTTGTGCAAAATTTCAAGCGGCTAGCTTTACTCCTTCGGAAGTTAGCGTGCTTTCGACAGACAGACGGACGGACATGGCTAGATCGACATAAAATGTCGGGACGATCAAGAATATATATACTTTATGGGGTCTCAGACGAATATTTCAAGTAGTTACAAACAGAATAACGAAATTAGTATACCCCCCATCTTATGGTGGAGGGAATAAAAAGTTTGCTGTGTGAGAGACCACCTGGGGCGTTGAAATTTAGCATCTCTACCCGTTCTCACGCGATATATTATTTACTAGTTTTTTTTTCGATTATCTCTCACTGTGCGGTGGATCGACGAGTGAAGGCTCGAATTCAACCCAATCACAAGGCTAAGATTTCAAAATATTCCATTAAAGGATACAATATATTGTATATTGAACAAGTAATATTTACAAAACTTCGTAATAATTGGGTAAAAACAAAAGCGATCTCCACATTAATTAGAAACAACAAAAGGTGAGTTAAGATGGGCCGGACTGACACTTAAATACCCTCCAGGATGAATCATATTTGACACGATCTTTGAATGAATTTTTGTAATATATAGTAGATCGATGTAAATGAGTTAACTTCGCCCGAGCCGCATCATAGGAACCCCCACTATAGATTTTGCAAAAAATTTCCACAATTGAAGACATATGAGTACTTGACGTACCAAATTTAGTAAAATAATCGGGAGCTATATCAGGTTATTGACCGATTTGAACCGTATTAGACTTAAGTATCGGAAGTCATAACAAAACACTCCTAACAAAATGTCAGCCATATCGGATAACAATTGCAGTTTATATGGGAGCTATTGGGTTGCCCAAAAAGTAATTGCGGATTTTTCATAAAGTCGGCGTTGACAAATTTTTTCACAGCTTGTGACAATGTAATTGCATTCTTTCTTCTGTCAGTTATCAGCTGTTACTTTTAGCTTGCTTTAGAAAAAAAGTGTAAAAAAAGTATATTTGCATAATCCGCAATTACTGCATAATCCGCAATTACTTTTTGGGCAACCCAATATTTCAGCGCATTGACCGAATTAGACGGTACTTGATACAGCTATTGAAGGTCATAACAGAACACTTCATGCAAAATTTCAGCCAAAGCGGTAAAAAAATTGGGGTTTAAGAAGTCAAATAGGGAGAACGGTTTATATGGTAAATACAGGATGACTATGAGCACCACACAGGCTGGAACTTTGAGCTTCGACTTGTGTTGTGTACATCGTTATTACGGGAAGCTTAGTTGAAAGCTACCGGCCGTCCACAGTTTGCGGATAGTGGAAAGCTCCGTTTTTATGCGGAATAGCTGCAAATGCGGCCGTGGGCAGTCAGCGATTTCTAGAGGAATGTCTCAATGAGGGATCTGGGCACTGGCTCTTAATTAAACATTGAGTGTCAATGATACTAGAGATGACAAGGAGTTATTGGCGCCTTCAAATAACCAAAGGCCAACATCAGCGTCTGTTCCCAGGTTAGGGGCGGCTGGAGGCGAGAGTCGGATCTTGGAGCAAGCGGCTGAAGACATCGAAGGATACACGTGCAATCCAACCAAAACCGGTTGGGGAGCTGGGTCAGGTAACCCGCCCCCGGATTAGAATTACTCTGAAAAACAAAAGAATAGTAAAAACGTACCCTCCCTAACTTTGGCGACTCACACATATGAAAAAAGGACAATGATTTGCGGATCTGCACCAGGAATGTCGGCACTCTTTATAGAGAAGCTGCTAGCGGATGATGCCATAACACGAGGCATGAATTTGCCTGCGGATATGTGGTTAGTCCGAGGTTGAAACACCTTGTCTCAAGCTGTACTCCGATGGATGAGAGGCTAGCCACAATCCGCATAAAAGCCAAATTTTTCAACATCAGCCTTATATGTGCCCATGCCTCGACGGAAGACAAAGACGAGCAGACCAAGGATATTTTCTACGAGCTCCTAGAGAGAGAATATGAGCGTTGCCCCGCCTATGATATTAAAATCGTTCTGGTAGATTTTAATGCGAAGATAAGGAAGACATTTTTGGTCCAACAGTCGGAAAGTTTAGCCTCCACTAGATAACGTCCAGTAATGGGTTGAGGTTGATAGATTTCGTCGCGGCAAAACACATGGTAGTTAGTAGCACCAGATTTCAACATAAAAATATTCAAAACACAAGAAACCAAATTGATCACGTTGTGATAGATGGAAGGCATTCATCCAGCGTGTTAGATGTACGATCGATCCGTGGAGTGAATATAGATTCGGATCATTACCTTGATGCAGCAAAGGTTCGCACCCATTTGAACATGGCGAGGAAAGTACGATCTGACACTACAAGGATGGCAGCGGCAAACTCCACGCGACTGACCCAACTGTTTGATAAAAGCACTCCTTGTTCCGATGATATACTGGTGCAGTGGCAAATCATTGCCCACTCAATGGAAAATGCCGCGAAATCCGTACTGGAGTACCGGAAGCCTACCCCAAGAAACCCATGGTTCGAATAAGAGTTTCGAGATGCTTCTGAAGCCTAGAATGCGGTACACAGAGCAACCCTGCAATCAGTAACAACGCGCCAGATGTAGGAGAGGTATCGGGAGAAAAGGAGAGAGGAGAAACGTCTATTCCGCAAAAATAAAAAGGAAATGCATAGACGTGTGAGTGTGAGCGGATTGAGATGTACAGAAGTCAGAATGAAGTCCGGAAATGGCTTTGGTGCAGGCACATCCTCCTGCAGACACAAAGAAGGAAATCTGGTAACTGACACAGATAACATGCTGGGGATATGGAAAGAACATTTTACCCAACTGCTAGTGTCGGACGTCGGTTGCGAAGAGGATACCCACAACCAATCCCTGATGATGGTATAGAATGTTTGCTTCTTATCAGAATGAGGTCCCAGTAGCAGTGACCCGACTGATGAACAACAAGGCAGCAAGAGCCGACGGGTTACCCACTGAACTGTGTAAGACTGGAGTCGCCACGCTTATGGAGCGTATGCATTAGCTTGTCTGCGTAATCTGAAGGCTTAACCGATGATTGGAACCTCAGCATACTATGTCCAGCACACACGAAAGGTGACAAGACGGAATGTGCCAACTACTGGGGAATAAGTCTCCCCCCCATCGCATATAAGCTACTCTTGAGCGTACAGTGTGAAAGAATAGAACCTAAAGTCAACGAGATAATTGCGGCTTTAGACCTGGTAAATCCATCTTAGACCAGATATTCACACTGCGACAAATCCTGGAAAAGATCAGAGAAGGACCAATCAACACCTACCATCTCTTTGTTGACTACAAAGCCGCTTTCAATACTCCTATACGTTAAAAGGTATTTCAAGCCATGTCTGAGTTTGGTATCGCTGTAAACTTAATAAGGCACTGCAGGATGATACACGTTCCCCAAAAAAGAATAGGAAAGGAAATCACCGAACCATTCAATACCAAAAGAGGTTTCAGACAAGGCGAAAGCCTATTGTGATATCTATTTAATATCCTGCTGGAGAAGATTATACGAGATGCAAAGGTCACTAGATATGGCACACTACTCACAAGAGAACACATGCTACTCGCCTATGCCGACGACATCGATATCATGGATCGGTCACCGGAATTATTAACTGCATCCTTAAAATAATCGCAGTAAATGGGGATAGGACAAAATAGATGGTTTCAACTCCCGAAATGCCCTGTACAACTGATCAGATAAGGAAGATGAAGATAGTTGGGAACCAAAAATTTGAGATTGCCAGCAACTTTATCTACCTCGACACCTCCATAACCGAATCGAATTACACCGGTTTTGAAATAAAGCGATGAATAATATAATAAATACACCTTGTATTGGCTCAATACGCTTAAAGGGAAAATCGGGTTTTATGGCAGCTATATGCAAATATGGTCCGAAACTCGGCCCGAATGTCAAAGGATCTTACATAAGTCACTGTTCCAAATTTCATCGAAATCGTGTAATTAATGGGAATCTTAGGGGTTCAAAACCCTAAATCGGAAAATTGTTGTATAAGGGAACTATATCTAAATATGGTCCGATGATCAAGTGATCAAAGAATCTAACTTAACTCACTGTTCCAAATTTCAACAAAATCGGTTAATAATTGGGTCATTGATGTGCTTAAGATCTAAATTGGGATGATCGATATATGTATCCTTATCCAAATATGGTCTTATTAAATATTGTCTGATCGAGGTTATAATCGGCATGGATATCGAAGAGTGAAGGTTAGGTTAGTAAAGGTACGTAAGAGTTGTCCTTTAAAGACTCCTTAGGCAATTTTAGGTTCATTGTGATACCTCAGTAGCGACAGACCAAGACCTCGTGTGGAAATCGAACCCAAGGCCCCTCTCTGACAATCTGAGGACGCGTGGAAGGGTATAACAAAGCTCATTGTTCCAATTTTTTTCATCGAAATCGGGTTATATACTCTCCTTTTATGGATCCAAGGCCACAAATCGGGAGCTCGGTCTATATGGCAGCTATATCCAAATTTGTTAAAATTTGGACCATACTCGGGACGGATGTTGGGAAGTTTAATTCAACTTTCGGTTTTTATTTTCATCAAAGTGGGATAATAAATTCGCTCATCTTCGAATTCGATCTGTCCATGTCCCTAATATAAAACGTTTTGTTGTAACGGCCTGACGGGTGCAGAGTGGTACTACTATCCACCTAAGGGAACCTTATTCCCTGAGAACCAAAACGGCAAATGTATCGTGAGCCATATGACACTCTTGGAAAAGCGACATAGATACACTTTTAAGATCAAAGGATTAAGGAAATCATAAAAATCCTGGCCGGGTAGAGTCTTTTTGGAAGGATTTCTTCGCGGTCCAAAAGCCAATAGAAATAACGTCGATGCGGGAGCGGTGGCTCAATCAGATTTTCATGATATACGTGAACAGTCGGACAGAAATCGCGAATCGCGTTGAAATCCCTGGAGTCGGTCCATGTGAGATCGAGACTGGTTAGCAGATGGAAAAAGGCTGCAAAGCTCTTTTTTTCAATGCAAATCTAGGAAACTCCACGCCAGATATAGGAAAAGGAGTTATTAATCTCTCGGATTTGCTGTTGAGGTCCAGTCGATTGACCTACTATCAGGGAATCGCCCGGAAGGGAATCGCCCGGAAGGGAATCGCCCGGAAGGGAATCGCCCGGAAGGGAATCGCCCGGAAGGGAATCGCCCGGAAGGGAATCGCCCGGAAGGGAATCGCCCGGAAGGGAATCGCCCGGAAGGGAATCGCCCGGAAGGGAATCGCCCGGAAGGGAATCGCCCGGAAGGGAATCGCCCGGAAGGGAATCGCCCGGAAGGGAATCGCCCGGAAGGGAATCGCCCGGAAGGGAATCGCCCGGAAGGGAATCGCCCGGAAGGGAATCGCCCGGAAGGGAATCGCCCGGAAGGGAATCGCCCGGAAGGGAATCGCCCGGAAGGGAATCGCCCGGAAGGGAATCGCCCGGAAGGGAATCGCCCGGAAGGGAATCGCCCGGAAGGGAATCGCCCGGAAGGGAATCGCCCGGAAGGGAATCGCCCGGAATGGAATCGCCCGGAAGGGAATCGCCTGGAAGGGAATCGCCCGGTAGGCTGTTGCATATTGAACAGCTACAGCTCGATGGGGTATTGGCAGACATTCTAAGGTCCACAATGTCTGGCTAAGGTAGACATTGTCGACCACAGGTTGCATGGGCGGAATGAAGTTTGGCCCCAGGAAATTAAACCCCAAATCCAAAAGTGAAAATATGCCCAAAACCGGTATATGGAGAACAACGAAACTTTTGGGGCCCATTTTGGTCTTTTGGGGCCTTTTTTCATTCATCTATCGGGGCCATTTTGGATTTTCTTCAAGTAAATCTGAAATTTTTTCCATAAAATGGGGGTTTATAATATTGGGGCACATACCATTCTTACTTTGGGTCCTATTTTCACAATTTTGGAGCTATTTATTTCACTACAAAAACAACAATTTGGGGTAAATTTTTTAAATTTAATTAAGAGGTGCCACTTAAAAAAAAAAATGTTGTCACAATTTAATATTGGGCACAATTTGCATTTATTTTTGGGGTGTAATTGCATACTTTGGGGTGAATTTGTTTTAGGTTCGATTTATATGGGAGCTGTATCAATTTATACATCGATTCAGACCATATTGGACACGTATGTTGAAAGTCCTGGGAAAAGCCGTTGTACAAAATTTCTGTCAAATCAGATGAGAATTGCGCCCTCTAGAGGCTCCAGAAATCAAGGTCCCAGATATGGCAGCTATATCAGATTATGTATCGATTTGCGCCATACTTAGCATATTGGAAGTCAATCGTTTTATATGGCAGCACAGTTGTTGGAAGTGATACCAAAACACCACGTTCAAAATTGCAGCAAAATCGGATGAGAATGATGGTGGGTATAAACAGCAGCCCAAATTTGTGGGCCAGTTGTTTGGGCCCACTGTCATGGCGCCGTTGCATTCCCTGGCGCCTACATTGGCGATGTCGCAGAAGAGTCTGGTAAATTTTGGGGATAAAAAAAGCTTTAATCACACTTCTGCACATCATGCCTTCTAAAAAAAGTGTAAGGAAAAGCTTACGACCTATTTTAGGTCGTCTGGTAACAGCATTTCCCACTTAAATTCCCTGACTACTATGTCTCGATATTGCTGACTATGTAATTTGCTAAGTATTCAAACTGCTTTATGTCGCAATTTAAACTGTCCACTTAATTCAATTGAAGTTGGGTGTTATGGTAATGCCACAGTTTGACCGCCAATACTTCTATTGGGATGCCCAAAAAGTAATTGCGGATTTTTCATATGGTCGGCGTTGACAAATTTTTTCACAGCTTGTGACTCTGTAATTGCATTCTTTCTTCTGTCAGTTATCAACTGTTACTTTTAGCTTGCTTTAGAAAAAAAGTGTAAAAAAAAGTATATTTGATTAAAGTTCATTCTAAGTTTTATTAAAAATGCATTTACTTTCTTTTAAAAAATCCGCAATTACTTTTTGGGCAACCCAATATTTTTGACACCCCGTTCTTAATTAATTCCCGTTTATGTTAACAACAGTTTTGTTTATCTGCGGTAGTTATGAGTCCATTAGAGCTTCACTCATTTTCTCTTCGTCGTCCCATTAAAATTATCGACGTAATATATTGACAACAATCAATTAGTGTTAATTTTTAATGCAAACACATAAAGATTTATATTGAATTACAACATTTAAAAAATCTTGGCGCCACCGAATGATGACATTTTACTAAAGCGCTTCGCTCAACCTTTCACCCACCCCCATCACATGGCAGCACATCAGTAAATGTTGTAACCGAAAAACATTATCCAATAAACTATGCCAACCATAGGGAAACTGGTTGCGGACCTATGATGATGTGAGCCAAGCAACACTAAAATGCACCATCACACAATTTAAAAGGGATAATTAAAAGAGAAGATCGATGCTAGCATCATCCAATGACAAACTTTTTTGTATGCAATACCCACCTCCCCTCAACTGCGGTAAGGGAATATTGAAAATCGTTTAAATCAATAATCAGACATGTTGGCCTTAATGTGACAAAAAATATGAGTGGCAAATATGTAGCAACAAATTGTAGGTGGCTTCTTCGAATTTGGAATTATCATAGCCATCATCAGCTTATGTTGACTTTAGAGGTATGGTGGTAGATTAATCTTGAATAACTACCAAATAAATGGCTGTAGAGAGTTTGGGTGAGTCTCTAACATTTTGCTGTTAAAATTGCCTTACAAACTACAGACTAACAGGGTGATTGTTGTCTTATAAGAAAGACCATTTCTTCAATAAGTGAAGTCTGTTTTAACATCTCCATATTGTGGATAAACAAGTAAAAAGGCAGTAAGTTCGACCGCGCCGAACTTTGGATACCCAACACCTCGGGTTATACATGTAAACCATCTTTCCTCATAATCCGGTGAGAAATTCATATTTTATGCCCCCATAGCAGCGAAATATGGTCCGATTTGGACCAAATTTGGAACGGACATTGAATCTTGTTTGTTGATTCCGTAGACTCAAAAACGGCTGAACCGACTACAATGAAATTTTCACAGATTGATAATTTTTTGATATCGGGAGGGGGGGGCGGACCCTCCCCCTAACCACAAAAGTACTACCCAAAAATAAAAGTGTACCGATCGAGACAATATGGGATTCAAATGAAAGGTATTCAAGAGTAGAGTACGAATTTCATAATAAAAGATGGGTCCAAGTACCTGGGGGGCGGCCCCAGCCCCAAAACCCCTTAAAATAGGTTTATTTGACGATCATGACAATACGGGACGCAAACGAAAGGTATTCGGGAATAGATTACGAATATGGTCAGGAAGAAGAAATATGCTGTATAATTTGTTAATATTGGAAGGGGGCGAACCCTTCCCCGTTACCCCAAAAATACTACCCAAAATCACAAGTGAACCGATAAAGACAATATGGATATCAAATGAAAGGTATTAAAGAGTAGAATACGAATATGGTATTAAAAATTGGGTCCAAGCACTTTGGTAAGAAATTCACATTTTATGCCCCCATAGCAGCTATTTCGAAATATGGTCCGATTTGGACCAAATTCGGAACGAACATTGAATCTTGCTTGTTTATTCCGTATAGACTCAAAAACGACTGAACCGATTACCTTGAAATTTTCACAGATTCTGTAGGTTGGTCTGAAAGGAAACATAGACTATATAATTTTTTGATATCGGGAGGGGGGGGGGGGGGGGCGGACCCTCCCCCTTACCCCAAAAGTACTACCCAAAAATAAAAGTGGACCGATCGAGACAATATGGGATTCAAATGAAAGGAATTCAAGAGTAGAGTACGAATTTCATTATAAAAGTTGGGTCCAAGTACCTGCGGGGCCGCCCCAGCCCCAAACCCCCTTCAAATAGGTTTATTTGACGATCATGACAATATGGGACTCAAAGAACAGGTATTCGGGAAAAGATTACGAATATGGTCAGGAAGAAGATATAGGCTTTATAATTTGTTGATATCGGAAGGAGGCGGTCCCTTCCCGTTACCCCAAAAATACCACCCCAAATCACAAGTGGACCGATAAAGACAATATGGATATCAAATGAAAGGTATTTAAGAGTAGTAGTATATATGGTATTAAAAATTGGGTCCAAGTAGCCAGAAAGTTGCCCTAACTCCAAAATTTCTAAAAACAGACAAATTAGTCTTTCATATCAATAGGGGGCTTAAATGAAAGGTATTCGAGAGTAGATTACGAATCTGACATACAGAATCAGATCGAAGTGTAGGGGGTCACCCCACCCACCAAAAACTCCCCAAATCGGCATATGCAAAATGCAAATTTTGCCCATGAACATTCCACTAAGGGACAGGGGGCAAAACTTCTCACGTATCAATGAGGCATATCAAGTTTTAAGCTCAATGATAAGGGGCCTCCTTTTTATAGCCGAGTCCGAACGGCGTGCCGCAGTGCGACACCTCTTTGGAGAGAAGTTTTACATGACATATTACCTCACAAATGTTGCCAGCATTAGGAGGGGGAAACCAACGCTGAAAAATTTTACTGATGGTCTCGCCAGGATTCAAACCCCGGCGTTAAGCGTCATAGGCGGACATGCTAACCTTTGCGCTACGGTGGCCTCCCAAATGGGCATATGGCACAATATGGGTATCCAATGAAAGGTATTGGAGACTGGAAAATGAAAATCATATAAAATTTTGGGTCCAAGTACCTAACCGGGCCGCCCCAACCAAAAAACTCCTCTAAACAGAAATATTCGACGTTCCTATCAATATGGGACTCAAATGGAAAGTATCCGGCAGTAGATTACAAATATGGCATAAAAAATGGGATATCGCCTCACCCCCAAATATCTCCAAATGGGCATATTAGCCGACCATGGCTATATGAGACTCAAATGAAAGGTATTTGGGAAGTCAAGATCCCAGATCTGTTTATATGGCAGCTATATCAAAACATGGACCGATATGGCCCTTTTACAATCGCAATCGACCTACACTAAAAAGAAGTATTTGTGCAAAATTTCAAGCGGAATGCTTTACTCCTTCGAAACTTAGCGTGCTTTCGACAGATAGACGGACGGACGGACAGACGGACGGCCAAGGCTAGATCGACCTTAAATGTCATGACGATCAAGAATATATATAGTTTATGGGTTATTAGACGACTATTTCGAGGAGTTACAAACTGAATGACGAAATTAGTATACCCCCATCCTATGGTGGAGGGTATAAAAAGGCATTAAGTTCGGCCGGGCCGAACTTTGGATGCCCACCACTTCGGGTATATATGTAAACCCCCTTTCGTCACTATCCATTGAAAATTGGATAACTTATGACCGTAATTCGGCAGGGATATTGAATGGTCTAATAAATATAAGACACTGTTGAAATTTGTATTTCAAATTTCAACGAAATCGGGTAATAAAGCTTTTATGGGCTTCAGTCCCCTTATCTATATGACAGCTATATCCAAATATAGTCCGATCTGGACCATATTTGAGTCGGATGTTGGGTCTCATGTTGGGAGGTCTATTTGGGTCCCATGTTTGAAGGCCTAAAGCTACTCACAGTTTCAAATTTCATCGAATTCGAGTAGTAAGTAAAGCTTTTATGGGCTTCAGACCCTTTATCGGCAGATCGGTCTATATGGCAGCTATATCTAAATATAGTCCGATCTGGACCATATTTGAGTCGGAAGTTGGGTAGCCTTAAACTACTTACTGTATCAAATTTCAGCGAAATCGATTAAAAAATAAAGTTTGTATAGGCTTAAGACCCTTTATCGGCTGATCGGGCTGTATGGCAGCTATATCTAAATATTGTCCGATCGGGACCATATTTGAGTCCTATGTTGTAGGGCCTAAAGCTACTCACAGTTTCAAATTTCAGCGAATTCGAGTGGTAAATAAAGCTTTTATGGGCTTCAGACCCTTTATCGGCAGATCGGTCTATATGGCAGCTATATCTAAATATAGTCCCATCTAATCCATATTTGAGTCGGAAGTTGGGTAGCCTAAAACTACTTACTGTTTCAAATTCCAGCGAAATCGGATCAAAAATAAAGCTTTTATGGCCTTCAGACCCTTTATCGGGAGATCGGTCTATATGGTAGCTATCTCCAAATACGGTCCGATTTGGCCCGTTCAAGAACTTAACCAACGTGCATCAAAAAGACGTATCTGTGCCAAATTTCAACTCAATATCTCAATTTTTGAAGACTGTAGAGTGATTTCAACAGACGGACGGACGGACGGACAAGCGGACTGACGGACAGACACACGGATAACCTTCTTAGAATCTTACGACAATCCGAAATATATATGCCTTGAAGGGTCGGAAACGGACATTTCGATGTGTTGCAAACGGAATGACTAAATAAATATACCCCCTATGCTACGGTGGTGGTTATAACTTAGCCAAATTGTATTACATTATGAATGATCCACTTTATTTTTGATGCTTTTAACAAGGCTTTACTGTGGTGCACATCCTCGTTGAAGAGCACATGAAAGTACTATAGAATTATTTTGATGGTTATTGACTTTTAACTGTACTTTTAGTGTAATGCAATTAGTTTTTAATATATTTCAATTCCATCATCATCCTGATCCCCATCAAGTATGAGTTTGTCTGGGTAAATCAATGTTTGCTAATGTGTGAATGTGTGAATGGGTGAGTGAGTGAGTTAGTGAGTTAGTGGATGTTTGTTTGACTTTGTAGTTTATTTTACGCTGACGTTTGCAGGAATAGTTCAACTCCAAACTGTTAGCCGCAGACACAAGACCCCACACACACACACACCCACACCCACACAACGTTTGCTTGCTGGATAACACAAGTCCCATGTGCAATGTTTGCATTTGTCATGGGTTTGAAAGCGCAAATATTCGATATGTGGTTGAAACCCTTATTTACACTCACACCCGCTTGTGAGCTGAGTTCCACTAACACATTGCCTTGCCAGAGTTTTTGCTGTGCTTTTTATGATTAATTAATAAAATGTTACATGTTATCCGGCGCTTAATTGAAAAACTTTATTGAATGATTTAAAAAAAAAAAAAAAAAATTATACAAGTGATTTATGACATTTGTTTAAGTGGAAAATGGCATGAGATTTAGAATCTCATAATCGGCAGATAAAGTTATGGGTTCACAAAGTTTAATGTGTTTAAATAGTATCTCGTTTTTGGAGAGGATTGATATTTATTAAAGTTTTACACTTACCACTTCATTTATGGTGCGAGCTGAAAAGAGATGAATGTTTCAATTAAAATTTATAAAAATTGAAAACTACAACAAATAACCATAATAAATAAAACAAGCAAAAAGGCATTAAGTTTGGCCGTGCTGAACTTGGGATACCCACCACCTCGGATACATATATTGGGTTGCCCAAAAAGTAATTGCGGATTTTTCATATAGTCGACGTTGACAAATTTTTTCACAGCTTGTGACTCTGTAATTGCATTCTTTCTTCTGTCAGTTATCAGCTGTTACTTTTAGCTTGCTTTAGAAAAAAAGTGTAAAAAAAGTATATTTGATTAAAGTTCATTCTAAGTTTTATTAAAAATGCATTTACTTTCTTTTAAAAAATCCGCAATTACTTTTTGGGCAACCCAATATTAACCACTTTTCGTTATAATAGGGTGAAAAATGCATCATTTGTTCCGATCTCCCTCGATATATATATATCAGCTATATCCGAATCTGGAGCGATCTGGGCCGAATTTGAGCATAACGCAACTCGCTTTACCAATTTTCAATGGAATCGGACAATAAATTCGCCTGTTATTGATCCAAGACCCTTAATTGAGAGATCGTTCTTTATGTCAGTTTTATTGAAATATAGACGGAACTTAACCATACTCGGTACGAGCGTCTAACGCAACCAAATGTGAATAATTTCAGCGAAATCACGATTTATTGGTCTAAAACCATAAATCGGCAGTTCGGTACATTTGGCAGCTATATCCAAATCTAAACCAACCAGAGCCATATTGAACAGGGATGTCGAGGAACCTAACACAACTCGCTGTACCAAATATCAGCGAAATCGGACAATAAATACAACTATTATGGCAAAAGACCTTGGGTTGCCCAAAAAGTAATTGCGGATTTTTCATATAATCGGCGTTGACAAATTTTTTCACAACTTGTGACTCTGTAATTGCATTCTTTCTTCTGTCAGTTATCAGCTGTTACTTTTAGCTTGCTTTTCAAAAAAAAGGTGTAAAAAAAGTGTATTTGATTAAAGTTTATTCTAAGTTTTATTAAAAATGCATTTACTTTCCTTTAAAAAATCCGCAATTACTTTTTGGGCAACCCAATATATTACAAGTGTAGGGTATAATATTGTCAGAGCCATCTGCATTTTTCCTTCTATTATTTATTAGTTGTTGTCTTATTGAAACTATGGAGGAGGTATTAACTGTAAAAACTTGAGTTTTTATTTGTTTAGCAAAGCGAAAGTGTAAATGATAGTGAAATTGCCTATTTGCAATATTTGGTTTTTTTTTGTTTGGCAATCAAAACTTGGTCTCATGGGCGTAGAAAAATTTTAAATATTTAAAAAAGATGAAACTAATCACTTTAGCGTTTCAGTAGTTGTTTGGTAAGTTAGTAGAGAGCTTGGTTTACCATTGCGGGTTTTGTTGTTTTGATTCTCACCAGAGGCTGAATTCGCTCCCTTCTGTAGTATCACAGTGGACTAAAATGTTTCTAAGTGAGTCTAAAAATGACTGCCCCTACTACCTAACCCCAAAAAAAAATCAGTGGAGGTAGCCAAAAATTAAAAGCATAGTTCACCACCAATTCATCTACCTAGACCCTTTAAGCATTAAAAAATATTTCATTTGAATTTTGTTTTCCTTTTCAATGTTACCCCCCCCCAAACTACGGCCTTATATTAACATCATTAACATAATTTGTCAATTCAGCAGCAAAATTGTTCTATTATTTGACTTAGCAATTAATATGTCTTGTATGTGTGATATGTCTGCTGGTTTGGACATATTTCTGTGAATGCTGTAAATTCAAAATCGCCGTATAAAAGCATTGACTCTCAGTTGCCGAATACTTAGTAGAAAATAGCCCTTGACTTTGGTATTTTAGAAATTAATGAAAAATTTTAAAAAATGAAATTAATTTACATATCCGTTGTCACATTGGTTGTGACTGTCATTTGTGTGGGTGTTGCTGAAGCTGATTTGAAATCAGATTTGCGTGAATTTGTCGACTTAGCGCCCCGCAATCGCATCGGCTACATTGCAGCTCGTCGCTACATTGTGGACTATCAGTATCGCGCAGCTCTAAAGTATTTGCAAAGTTCAAGATTCGCCAGGACATGGCTTGGCATACGCAACTCAACGGAATTTCACGATTTATTGGGATTTTTGCAAGCGCATGGCGTATCGCTGGAAGCGCTGCAGGATGTGACGGGCGTCATTGATAAATTGCCAAATCAATTGCGCGAATTCCACATACCATCGAAAGTGCCCGTCTCCGTGATGATGCAAAGGAATTTGGAGTCGTTTATGCGCGAAGTTATTCAGGTGCTGCCACGTGCACGTTATTCCGGCTTAATGGCGCGTAAAGTAAAGGAGAACGGTGATTTTGCACGACTCTACCGCGCTGTGCGACAGCAGGAATTCAAGCAGATGCTCACCAAAGCCCAGGTACGTATGACGAATGATAATAATGGTGCTGCATAGGGAAACGCTTCACAAATGACGCCAATTGTGGTGGCACATTAAATGCATTTTGCATTTTGGAATTGTCTTTCTTTTGTTTTGATATCTTTGTTTGTGCGATGTTATGTTTCACCCCCTTTCGAACAGACTTCACCTAATCTGATGGCCCATTGGTTGGAGATGAGAGCGAATTATGTGGAAGTGAATAGTCTGGTGCAAGTGGCATATGAGGTTATATCCTGGGGACCTTAAAGGATTTAATATATTCTTAAAACACAAATTTATTTATATTTATTTATGATATTTATTAAGAACATGAGTTATTTATTAATACTGGGTTGCCCAAAAAGAAATTGCGGATTTTTTAAAAGAAAGTAAATGCATTTTTAATAAAACTTAGAATAAACTTTAATCAAATATGCTTTTTTTCTAAAGCAAGCTAAAAGTAACAGCTGATAACTGACAGAAGAAAGAATGCAATTACAGAGTCACAAGCTGTGAAAAAATTATGAAAAATCCGCAATTACTTTTTGGGCAACCTAATGGGTTTAATAAAATGATGATTTTGCGCGTTGATTTGAATGAGGCAACCCAGAAACTTATTTCTATAACCTAAACCAACATTGTGGTATAGGGTGCATAACATTCAAAAGGATAAGAGATGGACCTATCTTATCTTATCTTATATATAAAAATCAATTTGTGTTTGTTTGTAGGTTTGTGTGTTTGTTTGTATGTTTGTGTGTTCCTTATAGACTCAGAAACGGCTGAACCGATTTCCTTGAAATTTTCACAGATGTTGCATAATGACTCCGTGATGAAAATAGGGTACTACATTTTTTGATATCTAAAGGGGGGGGCGGACCCTCCCCCTTACCCTAATTTTCAGAAACGCCAGATCTCGGAGATGGGTGATGCGATTTAAGCGACACTTTGTGTTCTCTCATATAGTACCCTAGAAATAAAAAATTTGGTAACCAAATTTCGGATGGGGCACCTAGGGGGGCTGCCCCACCCTAAAACCTACCAAACATATATTTAAACCAATCACGACAATATGGGACTCAAATGAAAGGTATTTAGGATAAGAAAACGTATCTGCTATCCAATTGTCGGACCAAATGCTAGGGGGACCACCCCAAGCCCCAAAACACCCCTAAATCGGACATATTTACCGACCATGGCAATATGGCACTCAAATGAAAGGTATTTGCGAATAGAATACGAATCTAATATCCATATGTGGGTCCACGTTTCTGGGGGTCCAACCCTTTTCCAAAACACCCCCCAAACAGGACTTATTTACTGACCATGGGAATATGGGGCTTAAATAAAAGGTATTTGAGAGTAGATAACGAATCTGATATCCAAATATGGGACCAAGTGTTTGGGGGGCCGCTTTTCACAAAAAACATCCCCCCAAAGAGGACAAATTTACGACCATAGCAATATGGGGCTCAAATGAAAGGTCTTTGGGAGTAAAAGACGAATTTGATATCAATATTCGGGAAAAGTGTCTATGAGGCCACCCCCCTCCCCACCACACCACCCAAATAGTACGTATTTTCTGACTATTGCAATATGAGGCTCAAATAAAAGGGGTTTTTAAAGTGGAACACGAATCCGACATATAATTGCAAGGCAAGCTCACTGAGTGGCCGCCCATCCCCCAAAACACCCCCAAGCCTGTCATGTTTGCCGACTATGAAAAAATGGGGCTCAAATTAAAGTTATGTGGGAGTAGACCACGTATTTGATATCAACATTAGGGGCCAACTGTCTAGCGGTCGTCCAACCACCATAACAACCCCAAATATTCGGTTGCCTAAAAAGTAATTGCGGATTTTTTAAAAGAAAGTAAATGTATTTTTAATACAACTTAGAATGAACTTTAATCAAATATATAATTGCCATTTTGTTCGATAACCTTTTGCCATCTTCCTGGCAAATTTAGTATTCCACGCTCATAGAACTTCTGGCCTTTATCTGCAAAAAACTGAACCAAGTGCGATTTTATAGCCTCATCATTGCCGAAAGTTTTACCATTTGAGGAGTTCTGCATAGATCGAAATAAATGGTAGTCTGATGGTGCAAGGTCAGAGCTATATGGTGAATGCATCAAAAGTTCCCAGCCAAGCTCACTCAGTTTTTGGCAAGTGACCAAAGATGTGTGCGGTCTAGCGTTGTCCTGGTGGAATATGACACCTTTACGATTGACCAATTCTGGTCGCTTCTCCTTGATGGCTATATTCAACTTGTCCAATTGTTTACAGTAACCATCCGAATTAATCGTTTGGTTCCTTGCAAGCAGCTCCAAATATACCACACCCTTCCAATCCCACCAAACAGACAGCATAACCTTCTTTTGGTGGATATCAGCCTTTGAAGTGGTTTGAGCTGGTTCACCATGCTTGGACCATGATCGTTTTCGACTAACGTTCTTGTAAACAATCAATTTTTCATCTCCAGTTATGATTCGTTTTAAAAACGGATCGAATTCATTGCGTTTAAGGTGCATATCACAAGCGTTGATTCGGTTTGTTAAATGAATTTCTTTCAATACATGTGGCACTCATATTAAAATTGACGCCAAACAAACAAATGTAAACAAAATTTCGCGCACTTTTTTTCTAAAGCAAGCTTAAAGTAACAGCTGATAACTGACAGAAGAAAGAATGCAATTACAGAGTCACAAGCCGTTGAAAAAATTTGTCAACGCCGACTATATTACCGACAATTACTTTTTGGGCAACCCAATAGCATAGCATTTCTTATCCATTATCCTGATTTGCCTATAAAGCATTGGCGGGCAAATGCACACACACTAATACACATACGCGAACGAGAACAAAAGGCCATGGGCTTGGAAATATTACGCACACTAGCACATGTGCCCAACACTGCTATAAAGAGATATCGGCCAAAGAACTTGCCAAATGCGATACATGATGGAGGGTATATAAGATTCCGCCTGGCCGAATATTTACTCTTTTCTATACTGAATTTTCCATGAATATACCATTAAGAAATAGGGAATACTTCTCTCGTATCAATGAGTGCAGTCCGATAAAAGTTTAAGCGCTACAATAAAGGACATCCTCTTTTTAGGCCGAGCCCGAACGGCTTGATGCGTAGCGACATCATAGTTGATAGAGAAGTTAATACATGGCAGGATATCTCACAAACATAGCAAGGAGATAACCATCGCTGAAAATTTTCCTGATGTCCACGTCGGGATTTAAACCCAGTCGTTTTACGTCGTAGGCGGTCACGGTTAGAGGTAACAGAGGTGTTCCATTTGTTTATTCCCACTTGAGATTATTTTTACAACATTAACCTTTAATGGACACATACTTTACCCCTAAAATATTTAACAACACCTGTCATGCGACGAGCTACATTTCCCAGCAAGTTCAAAATATTTTGGCAAAGTGTTTATTTTCGGAATCACATTGCTATCTGACTTCATTTGAGTGACAGCAGAACAGACATGAAAATAAAGTGTCAACTCCCACAATCGCATCGCACTAATGTTGTAACATTTCTTTCTCTTTTTTCTATGGTTGGCTCTGCCAACTTTGGGCAAAGCAACAAAGCCCAGGGAATAGTTTGAATAAATTTTCACGTTGCTCGTTGTTGATTTGTAAATTTACTAAATAACAGAGACAATTTTAAATGTTTTCCACTCACCTACAATGTGACAATTAATGTTGGCTATTACAAGTGCTTAACATCCCCGGTGAGTTGCCGCCCAAAAAAAAAAAAGAAAAAAAAAAAACCCAAAAGCCGAGAAGAAGGAATTCAAATGCCATTGCTGCCAAGGGCAATGGGAAAAACTCTATGAAATTTTAGCTCTGCAGATCTGGCTCTGGAAAATATAGTCGCCGGAATTCCATGCTGTCGCCCTTTTTGTGCCGAAACCGAGATTATTGCAATGAAAACATTGCTGCTGCTGCTGCTGGTGGTGGAATTTAAAATGTCGGCATTGCTGGCAATGACTGCCAAATATAAACCCACTAAATTAATGTGGGGATAAAATGAATAAACAGCATTGCAAGCCTGGCATTCTACGTGGTGGCCTGCCAAAGTGTCTGCTTGCCAGTCGGTAGGGTAGACATGGCGGCTCTTTTTCCCCTACTCCAAATGCTTGGATCTGTGCAAGATGCATTCAAACTGCAGTCATGTGGACGGCATCCAGGCAAGATGAAGTGGAAAAAAAAACAATGCCCCGCGAAATAAATAGGAATCGCGTGGGCTGCAACAACTGACGGGCAAATTGGCGAAAATGAAGAGATACAAATGTTGCCAACAAAACTTACAAATCCAATGGCATACAACACTCAGACCTACAACTGTGGCATAGTGAAGTGATGCCGCTCCTCCCCCAAAAGAAACAAAGGCTGGAATGCACTTAAAAAACAAGTTGGCAAGTGGAAAATTAACAAAAAAAAAAACTGAATCAAGACATAAAAAATCGCCCAGCAAAACTGTGAAAATCAACTAAGAAGGCAGGCGATTAAAAATGAATAGAGCAGATTGCCAATTGAAAACAGAACGACTAGAGATATACTCTACGTAATAAGATATTTATAACAAATAAGACAATAAGACTAAAGGTTTAACTGTACTTCATGTACCAAATTTCAGTCATATTGGCCAAAAATTATCCACACTTTGTGTCATTCGTTGCCTAGAGGCATATCCTCAGATTCCAGTTCCCCTCGCTAGAGCCATACCCATAGTATCCAGTTCTGTGTAAGGTAGTTCATTGTATCACAAGCTCGTCTGACCTACCGTTGCCTGGGATATCTCTTTGGCCCGGCAACCAGAACAAGTGTATTTTGCACTGTTCAGCCATCTCGAGGAGACAGTCGTGGATAGTTGCCGAATTCAGAAATACTTTCCTCGGAGATCTAATGGCTGCCTGGCTGTCTGGGATGAAATTTATGCCAATCGTCGTTATGACATTATAACGCTGTCAATCCACCACTTCTTTGATTTCAAATACCTCAACTTGATATAGGTTACAGTTGCCGGGTAACCTCTCTATATAAACCAACCTAGTTCCTCAGAGAACACTCTCACCTGGTCATCTAGTTTGCAAGCAATCGTATAAAAATCCACGAAACATCTATTACCAGGAATAGTGTTACAGTTCTTTTTGCCTAAAAACGGCTCAGGCAACATATAATCCACACTGCCTGGAACACCGGACATTGTATCAAGGTTAACACATTGTCCGCAGCCGCCAGATGACCCAAGATAAAACTCCCTTGGTCTCAAAGCAGTGGTCACAACCCACAATGTCAGGAAGTGGTGGGAGTAGAATGAAATTCAATGCATCGGATGGTGTAGTCCTCAGTCCGGCAGCGATACACAAACAAGCAATACTGTGTGATCCGGCTAAGTATTCAACAGTAGGTGGACTTTTGAAGCGCCGTTCACCATACCATAACACCATTTAGGATAAAATGTCTGACAGGTCTAAATTTCTCTAACCTTTATTTCCAGAGGCTTTAAATTCTGTGATGCACAAACAAATCGTCCTTTGTATCCGGCTGGGTATTAAGTAGCAGGGTGAAGCGCCGTCCACCATACCACAATACCATATTGCTTTTTAGGTCTGAAAGCTATAGTATAAAGCTAGTGCGTGACACGCGGTTTATGATCCCAATTTTCGCCAATGGCTGTTTTGCAGGTATACAGGGCAAGAAGTTGAATTTCAAGTTCAATTTACTGTCCCTTATAACACCCCGATATTGTACGCTTTCCGTTAATGAAAAAATTTCTCCTCCCAAGGAGACCGGTGTCACCTTGGGTAATAATGCATCTCCATACGAAAAGAAAAACTTTCGTTTTAGACGGATTTACGCCTTTTCACCAATTTCTGTTATCCAACTGGCTGACGTACGAAGAAATTCCTGAAATATACTCTAATAGTGCCGGATAACTCTCCTTTAACACCTAAACCCAAAATTTTTCCGTATTTTCTTGCAATTTTCACAGATGCTGCATAATCGTTTCGTAGTGAGAATAGGGGGCAGACCCTCTCCGTTACCTTATTCGTCAACAAGTAAAAAGGCGTTAAGTTCGGCCAGGCCGAATTTTGGATATCCACCACCTCGGGTATATATGTAAACCACCTTTTCTCAAAATACGGTGAAAAATGCATACTTCATGCCCCATAACAGCTATATCGAAATATGTTCCGATTTGGATCAAATACTTATAAGTACAAGTCATTGTCCAATTGTGGAAAAAAAAATATTGGTCTTGTAAGTAGTTATATCTTAAACTGAACCGATCTGAGCCAAATACGACACGGATGTCAAAAAACCTTACATAAGTCACTATGTCAAATTTCAGTGAAATCGGATTATAAATGACACTTCTATGGGGCCAAGACTTTAAATCCAGATATCGGTCTATATGGAAGATATATTCAAATCTGGACCGATCCGGGAAAAAATTGAAGAAGAATATCGAAGGGCCTAACACAACTCACTGTTCCAAATTTCGACGAAATCGGACAATAAATGCGCCTTTAATGGGCCCAAAACCTCAATTCGTGAGATCGGTCTATATGGCAGCTATATCCAAACCTGGACCAATCTGAGCCAAATTGAAGAAGAATGTCAAAGGGCCCAACACAACTCACTGTCCTAAATTTTGGCGGCATCGGACAATAAATGCGCCTTTTATGGCCCCAAAACTTTAAATTGAGATATCGGTCTTTATGGCAGATATATCCAAATCTGGACCGATCTGGGCTAAATGGAAGAAATATGTCAAAGGGCCTAACACAACTCACTGTCCCAAATTTCAGCAAAATCGGATAATGAATGTGGCTATTATGGGCCTTACACCATAAATCGGGGGATCGATCTATATGGCAGCTATATCCAAATCTGGACCGATCTGAGCCAAATTGACAAAGGATGTCGAGGGGCCTAATACAACTCACTGTCCCAAATTTCAACAAAATCGGATAATAAATGTAGCTTTTATGGGCGTAAGACCCTAAATCGGCGGATCAGTCTATATGGGGGCTATATCAAGATATAGTCCGATATAGCCCATCTTCGAACTTAACCTGCTTATGGACAAAAAAAGAATCTGTGCAAAATTGCAGCTCTATATCTCTATTTTTAAAGACTGTGGCGTGATTTCAACAGACAGACGGACAGACGGACGGACATGGCTAGATCGTCTTAGATTTTCACGCTGATCAAGAATATATATACTTTATAGGGTCGGAAATGGATATTTCGATGTGTTGCAAACAGAATGACAAAATGAATATACCCCCATCCTTCGGTGGTGGATATAAAAATAAGACAATAAGACTAAAGGTTTAACTGTACTTCATGTACCAAATTTCAGTCATATTGGCCAAAAATTTTCCTTTTTAGTTCCTACTGTTGAACCATCCACATCGTTTTAGAAAGACCTATAGTTTGAGAATTTTCAAATCCAGCAATTCTTTCTAATGTCCTCAAAGCTTCTGCCGAAGTCATTATTTGCAACATTCAGTCAATCAGCAGATTATCCGATCAGTGAGATTATAGTTTTAGCCAACGCAGTAAAGCGGTAGGCCTGTTCAAGTCTAGATTGCATTCAAAACCCACACTTTGTGTCATTCGTTGCCTAGAGGCATATCCGCAGATTCCATTCTGCGCTCATTCTAAAATCTCTGACACCAAGTTTCGAGGTGTCTCCCACAACTTGATATTTCCATCGGGCTTTTGGTCTTCCCGGTTTGCGTGTGCCACCGTGTTTGCCTTCAAAAGACTTCTTTGCTGGAGCTTCTTCATCCATTCTGACATGACCTGGGCAACGCAGCTGTTGTATTTTGATGGGTATAACTATGCTATCGTCGTCATACAGCTCATACAGCTCGTGGTTCATACGTCGCCTATATTCTCCATTAACTCAAACTGGTTTATATATTTTTTAAAGAATCTTTCTCCCAAATACTCCAAGTACTGCCTCATCTGCTTTCACTATATAACAGCACGGGTAGTATCAGTGTCTTGTATAGTGTAATCTTCGTCTGTCCAGAGGTGACCTTGTTTCTAAACTGCTTACTTAGTCCAAAGTAGCCTCTGTTTGCCAGTATTATTCTTCGCTTTATCTCAAAACTGGTGTCATTCGTTTCGGTTACGGCGGTGCCGAGGTAGATAAAGTCACGGACTATCTCAAATTTGTGGTTTCCAAATTTCTCCATTTTCTTTATCTGTTCGGTTGGGCAAGGCTTTTTGGGAGTTGAAACCATCCATTTCGTCTTATCTCCATTTACTGCCAGACCCATTTTCACTGACTCTCTTTCGATTCTTTCAAAGGCTGCAGTTACTACTTCCGGTGACCTACCTATGATATCGATGTCGTCGGCATAGGCGAGTAGCATGTGTTCTCTGGTGATTAGTGTGCCTTAACTATTCACATCTGCATCTCGTATAATCTTCTCCAGCCGGATATTAAAGAGATCACACGATAGACTGTCTTCTTGTCTGAAACCTCGTTTGGTATTAAATGGTTCGGAGAGATTCTTTCCTATTCTTACTGAGGAACGCGTATCAGAAAGTGTCATCCTGCAGAGTCTTATTAATATCAAACATAGATATGGCTTGAAATACCTTTGAATGTAGGGGGGTATCGAAGGCGGCTTTGTAGTCAACAAAGAGATGGTAGGTGTTGATTTGTCCTTCTCGCATCTTTTCCAGGTTTTGGGGCAGTGTGAATATCTGGTCTAGGGTGGATTTACCTGGTCTAAAGCCGCTTTAATAGGGCCCAATTATCTCATTGACTTTAGGTTTTAATCTTTCACACAGTACGCTCGAGAGTACTTTGTAGGGATGGATGGGAGGAGACCTATGCCTCTGCAGTTATCACATTCCGTCTTGTCTCCTTTCTTGTGTACGGGACATAGTATGCTGAGGTTCCAATCATCGGGTATGCGTTCTTCTAGCCAGATCTCACAGACAAACTGATGCTTATGCCTTATCAGCGTGTCGCCTCATGTCTTAAATAGATCAGCGGGTAACCCGTCGGCTCCTGCTGCCTTGTTATTCTCCAATCGGGCCACTGCTACTTGGACCTCATTCTGACTAGGAGGTAAACTTTCTATACCCTCATCAGGGATTGGTTCTGCGGTATCCTCTTCGCCGCCAATGTCGGACACTAGCAGTTGCGTAAAATGTTCTTTCCATATCCTCAGCATGTTATCTGTGTCAGTTATCAGATTTCCTTCTTTCTCTCTGCAGGAGGATGTGCCAGCACCAAAGCCATCGTTTTGATGTTTAATTCTTTGGTAGAATATCCGGACTTCATTCTGACTCCTGTACATCTCAATTGGCTCACACTCACGTCTTTCCATTTCCTTTTTCTTTCTGCGGATTCGACGTTTCTCCTCTCTCCTTTTCCCCCGGGTTTCTTTCGCGACATTTTCCATGAAGTGGGCAAAAGTTTGCCACTGCGCCATTAAGGCTCCCCTAATTACCGATATCCCGATATGAGTTCTTGAGACCAAAATAACTCAAATACAAACTCAACTAATAAGGATACATTTTTAGTGCAATCCATGGTGGTGGGTACCCAAGATTCGGCCCGGCCGAACTAAGCAAGCTTTTACCTGTTTATAAACTTTCTTATATGTCTAGAAACTCCAGCTCTCATGGCCCGTTTAGCGAACCCCAGGCCCGAACCTTAAACACGGACTTCATGGTCATGTTTCTGGGTTCATTAAAGGATAGTGGACAGCATCGAGAGACCTGTTTACATCGGAGCTATATCAGTTTATAGACTGTTTTGGACCATATTTGGCACAGTTGTTGAAAGTCGTAACAGAACACCGCATGCAAAATTTCAGCCAAATCGGAGAAAAATTGCTGCTTATAAGGGCTCGAGAAGTCAAATCCAGAGAGATTGGTTTGTACGGGAGCTATATCAGGTTGTAGACCGATATGGACCGTACTTAGCACAGTTGGTGAACGTTATAAAAGAACACTACGTGCAAAATTTCGGAGATATCGGAAAAAATTGCGGCTTGTAAGGGCTCGAGTAGTTAAATCATGAGATCGGTTCATATGGGAGCTATACCAGCTTATAGACCCATTTGGACCCTACTTGGCACAGTTGTTGAAAGTCTCAACAGAACACTACATATAAAATTTCAACCAAATCGGACAAAAATTGCGGCTTGTAAGGGCTCAAGGAGTCGAATCGGGAGATCGGCTTATATGGGAGCTATATAAGTTATAGGCCGATTCAGACCAAACCTGGCACAGTTTCACACTATGTGGAAAATTTCAGCCCAATCGGAAAAAGTTGCGGATTTCAGGGGCTCAAGATGTCACATCGGGAGATCGGTTAATATGGGAGCTATATCTAAATCGATAGGGCTCATTTGCAATCTCCAACGACTGTGCAAAATTTCAAGCGGTAAGCTTTATGCGTTCGACCGTTATCGGACGGACGGACATGGCTCGAACGATTTAGAAAGTCGAGACGATCTTAACGGTCTTAGACGAATATTTCGAGGTGTTACAAACGGAATGACATCGATTTGCATCCTATGGTGGTGGGTATGAAACCTTTGACAGTAGTGGGTGTTTTTAATTCACATAGAAAATTTAATGCATAGAAATTTTGCCAAAGTAGAATATCATAAAAATACTAACGTAAACGGGCCGGTTCCACTGATCGCTTTATGTATCCGTTTAGGCGCGTTTTGAAATGGGGAAGTCCCCCAGATACCCCAACGTGGTAACAATAAGGAACTAAAAATTCGCTCAACTCGCCCAAGACTTTTCGTTTTTGAAAAGAAGGGTTAGGGTTAAAGTGCCCTACTATCACCACAGGACCTTAATACATCTCTTCGCCCTGAATGTAGATATCGCATTCGCGCCAATGTAGCCTATGTCCGCCTAGAACGCTGAACACCTGCGTTCGAATCCTGGCGAGAATATCGATTGCAGGCGATTGACATGTGCCAAATTCTCCCCAAAAAAGTGCCGCACTGTCGCATGCCGTTCGGACTCGTTTATAAAAAAGATCCCTTATCATTGTGATTAAACTTAGATCGGAAAACACTCATTGATGTAACAAAAGTTTGCCCCTGCTTGGTTCCTGGGCAAATTTTCACCTTATTCCCAAAAGCCAACATTTTTACGTATTGGTAAAAATTTTCGGTTTAGGGGGAATTTCGGGGGTAAGGTAGCCACCCACACACTTTGTTCAAATACATCAAATACATTTTATATGAGCCCCATAACGGCATGATCTGTAAATAAGTTCTTTGTTCCGAAGATGAGTATCAATTTCCACCCCAAACAGATTTTATAAATAAGGAAGGAATTTTAGGGTGGGGCGGCCCCAAAACACATAGCTCTCCAGTTGGATATCAAATTTGTTTTTTTTCTCAATCACCTTTCCTTTGAGCTCTATATTGTCGTGATTGGTCTATATATCCATTTGGCGGGTTTTGGGCGGCCCCCGATGGCGAACGAATCACATTACCTAGCAACGAGATCTGGAGATTTTGAAAATTAGGGTTATGTGAAGTCCTTTTTAGGGGAAGGATGGCACCTCATTTCGACTCAAATATGGATATCAAATTTCTGCTCCACTCGGAAATCGCTGTAATTTGAGACCCATATTGCCATGCCCGGTAAATATGAACGGTTTGGAAGGTTCTTTTAAGGCTGGAACGGGCACCGGCACTTTATACCGTTGATTCGAACCCAATACTGTCATAGTCCGAAATATAGTTCAGTAAAGTGGGTTCTTTGAGTCCCATATAGTAATGATGGGCTTATATGCCTATTTGGAGGTATTAGGGCGTGGAGCGACTTCCCATTGCTTGGACCTAATTTTTATATATGCCAAATACTTTTCATTTGAGTCCCATATTAACATGAACATCGAATATATATTTTAACAGGAATTTTGGGGTTGGGGCGGCCCGCTGGGTACTTGAGTCCGAATTTGAATACGATACTCGTTTTCATTTGATACCCGTATTGTGCCTATCGGTCCACTTTTGGTTTTGGGTGGCGGTTATGGTTAAGGGGGAGGGTCCGCTCACATCCGATATCCAAAAATTCTATACAGCCAAACCTACAGAATCTGTGAAAATTTGAAGAAAGTCGGTTCAGCGGTACCCATTGCCAAAGGATGAGGGGTATACTAATCTAATCATTCCGTTTGTAACATCTCGTAATATTGATCTGTGACCCCATAAAGTATATATATTCGTGATCCTCTCGACGTCCTGAGTCGATCGAGCTATGTCCATCCGTCTGTCAAAATCGCGATAGCGGTGGAACGCTAAAAGCTAGACGCTTTAAGCAGATACTTCTTATGGATGTAGGTCGTTAGGGATTGCAAATGGGCCACATCGGTTCAGATTTGGATATAGCCCCCATATAAACCGTTCTTCCGATTTGACTTCTTGAGCCCCTACAACCCGAAATGTTTGTCCAATTTAGCTGAAATTTTGCATTTTGTGTTTTGTTATGACTTTCAACAACTGTACCAAGTATGGTTCAGATCGGTCTATAACCTGATATAGCGCCCATATAAACCGGTCTCTCGGAAGCTATGTTTAAGACAGATTCGGACCTCACTTGGCACAGTTGTTGCAAGTCATAACAAAACGCTATGTGCAAAATTTCGGTTCAATTGGACAAAAATTGTGGGTAATAAGGGCTAAAGATGTCAAATCGTTAGATGGGTTTACATGGGAGCTATATCAGGTTATAGACGGATTTGGACCGTAGTTGACACAGTTGTTGGAAGTCGTAAAAGAATACTATGTGCAAAATTTTAGCCAAATCGGATAAGAATTGCGGCTTCAAGAAGCTCAAGAAGTCTAATCAGGAGATCTGTTGTATGGGAGGTTTATCCAAATCTGAACTGACATGGTCCATTTGCAGTCCACAACGACCTACATCAATATAAAGTACATGTGCAAAACTCCAAGTGGCTAGCTTGACGCGTTCGACCACAATCCTGATTTCGACAGACGGACGGACGTACATGGCTAGAACGAATCAGAATGTCGAGACGATCCAGAAGATAGGGTTGCCCAAAAAGTAATTGCGGATTTTCATATAGTCGGCGTTGACAAATTTTTTCACAGCTTGTGACTCTGTCATTGCATTCTTTCTTCTGTCAGTTATCAGCTGTTACTTTAAGCTTGCTTTAGAAAAAAAGTGCAAAAAAAGTATATTTGATTAAAGTTCATTCTAAGTTTTATTAGAAATGCATTTACTTTCTTTTAAAAAATCCGCAATTACTTTTTGGCAACCCAATATATACCTTATGGGGTCGCAGATCATTATTTCGAGGTGTTAAAAACGGAATGATTAGGTTAGCATACCCCCCTCCTATGGTGGTGAGTACAAAAATGCATCGAAATTTTATAGAAATTATGATTCTGTCTAACGAATCTCATCTCTATTTAACATTGATGTAATCATCTTTAGCTCTTGATAAATTAAACCATACTGTTGCATAGTCTATGAATAACTTAATGGCCATTTCATGGCATATCGCATGCAATAAAATAAAAACTTAACAGTAAAACTTTAATGCATGCATGCCGCCAACCATGAGGATAAAAATCGACCATCAGCACAGCATCAATGACAAGACAATCAGAAAAACACTCGAAGGAACGAAAAAAAAAAAACTGCTGATAACTGCCACAACAAAAGGATAAGTAAAATCAATTTACTGTTTCACATCCGCATATTTGGGTGCACTACTGACACAGCAACAAAAGCAAATTTGCACACACACACACACACACCCAAATACACATTCAGTCAAAAATACCCCCTAACAAGAATTAAACACACATACGAGTACATATTGATATGACTGTATTCATTATAATGCATCATACAGCAAAAAGGAGCTCATGCATTTAAAGCTGAATGGGTGGGTATGTACGGCTCTTTAAATATAGGAGACATTCCAATTTCGAAAAATGTAACCTTGTCAAAAAGTCATAAAATCGAAAAGTCAACAATTTTGATATTTACACAAACGAGAATAAAGGCCAGTATAAAGAACTAGGGAAGTTTATTAGTCCAAAATAGAATGGGGAAGTTTGTTAGTTCAAAATAGAATGGGAAAGTTTATCCAAAAGGTAAGTTCCAAATGTTTAAATAAGATTTCTGAGATTCTGTTGAATTTTGTCGCGATAAAAACTTTTACAAAGAAAAAACCTGTAAGGAAATGAAAAAGTCGGGCGGAGCCGACTATATAGTACCCTACACCCACCTACATATATATGGGAGCTACATCTAAATCTGAACCGATTATGATGACATTTTGAAGATATGTTAAGACCAATAACAAAACAATCTGTGCCAAATTTTGTGCAGATCGGTTTAAAATTTTAGTAGCTACGACCATTTAAGTGTAAATCAGGCGATACATATGTATGGGAGCTATATACAAATCTCAACCGATTTTGCTGAAATCTTGAAGATATGTTAAGATCAGTAACAAAGCAATCCGTGCCAAATTTAATGCAAATCGATTGAAAAATGTAGTTACTACGCCCATTTAAGTGAAAATCGGGCGATACATATATATGGGAGCTATATCTAAATCTGAACCGATTTTGATAAAATCTTGCAGATATGTTAAGATCGGTAACAAAACAGTCGGTGCCAAATTTAGTGCAGATCGGTTGAAAATTGTAGTTACTACGGCCATTTAAGTGCAAATCGGGCGATAGATATTTATGGGAGCTATATCTAAATCTGAACCGATATTGATGAAATCTTGCAGATATGTTAAAATCAATAACAAAACAGTCCATGCGAAATTTTCTGCAGATCAGTTGAAAATTGTAGTAACTGCGGCCAATTAGGTGTAAATCGGGCGACACATATATATGGGAGCTATATTCAAATCTGAACTGATTTTGTTGAAATTTTGCACATATGTCAAGATCAGCAATGAAGCAATCCGTGCCAAATTTTGTGCAGATCGGTTTAAAATTGTAGTTACTAAGGCAATTTAAGTAAAAATCGGGCGATACACATATATGGGAGCTATATCTAAATCTGAACCGATTTTGATGAAATTTCGCAGATATGTTAAGATGAGTAACAAAACAATCCATGCTGAATTTCGTGCAGATCGAAGGAAAATTGTAGATACTGCGGCCATTTAAGTGGAAATCGGGCGATACATATATATGGGAGCTATATCCAAATCTGAACCGATTTTGATGAAATCTTGAAGATATGTCAAGATCAGTAATGAAGCAATCCAAATTTTGTGCAGATCGGTTTAAAATTGTAGTACCTACGACCATTTAAGTGTAAATCGGGAGATTCATATATATGGGAGCTATATCTAAATCTGAACAGATTTTGCTGAAATCTTGCACATATATTAAGATCAGTAACAAAACAATCCATGCCAAATTTTTTGCAGATCAGTTGAAAATTGTAGTAACTGCGGCCATTTAGGTGTAAATCGGGCGACATATATATATGGGAGCTATATCTAAATCTGAACCGATTTTGATGAAATCATGCATATATATTAAGATCGGTAACAAAACAATCCGTGCTAAATTTTGTGCAGACCGGTTGAAAATTTAAGTTACTACGGCCATTTAAGTGCAAAGCGGGCGATACATATATACGGGAGCTATATCTAAATCTGAACCGATTTTGATGAAATCTTGCACAAATGTCAAGATCAGCAATGAAGCAATCCGTGCCAAATTTTGTGCAGATCGGTTTAAATTGTAGTACCTACAACCATTTAAGCGTAAATCGGGCGATACATATATATGGGAGCTATATCCGAATCTGAACCGATGTTAATGACATTTCGCAGATATGTTAAGATCAGTAACCAAATAGTCCATGCCAAATTTTGTGCAGATCGGTTGAAAATTGTAGCTGCTACGGCCATTTAAGTGTAAATCGGGTGATACATAAATATGAGAGCTATATCTTAATCTGAACCGATTTTTACCAAAATCAATAGCGTTTGTCCTTGGGCCAAAAAAATTATATGTGCAAAATTTCGTGATGATTGGACAACAAATACGACCTGCACTTTGATTACAAGAACACATGGACTAACAGACGGACGGACGGACATGGCTAAATCGAACAAAGAAAGTGATTCTGAGTCGATCGGTATACTTATCAATGGCTCTAGCTCTTCTTCTTCTTAGCGTTGCAAACAAACGCAAAAAGTTATAATATCCTGTACCACAATGGTGGTGTAGGGTGTAATAAAAACTTTCCTAGAGCCACAGAACATTAAACAAGTAAGAGCATGCTAAGTTTGGCCGGCCGTACCTTTTGTACCCTCCACCATGGATCGCATTTGTCGAGTTCTATGTGGGGTATCTCATTTTAGGCAAACAAGGAATTTTGAATAAGAACTGTTATGCAATTGGAGCTATATCAAGTTATAGTCCGATTCGGACCATAAATGAATGCTGAACATTGTAGAAGTCATTGTGCAATATTTCAGTTCATTCGGATAAGAATTGAGCCTTGTAGGGGATCAAGAAGCAAAATCGGGCGATAGGTTTATATGGGAGCTGTATCAAGCTATTGATCGATTCAGAATATATTATATATCATATTAGATATGTATGTTGAAAGTCATGAGAGAAGCCGTTGTACAAAATTTCTGCCAAATCGGATGAGAATTGCGCCCTCTAGAGGCTCAAGAAGTCAAGATCCCAGATCGATTTATATGGCAGCTATATCAGGTTGTAACCGATTTGCGCCTTACTTAACACAATTATTGGAGGTCATAACAAAACACCTCTTGTCAAATTTCAGCTAAATCGGATAAGAATTGCGCCCACTAGAAGCTCAAGAAGTCAAGATTCCCTTAACAAGTCAAGATCCAAGATCGGTTTATATGACAGCTATACCGGATTATGAACCGATTTGAATCATACTACATACGCACAGTTGTTGAAACTAATACCAAAACACTATGTGCAAAATTTCAGTCAAATCGGACGAGAATTGCGTCCTCTAGAGGCTCAAGAAGTCAAGACCCACGATCGGTTTATATGGCAGTTATATCAAAATATGGACCGATTTGAGCCATACTTAGTGCAGCTGTTGGAAGTGATTCCAATACAAGATCCAAGATCCAAGACCCAAGATCGGTTTATATGACAGCTATCCAGATTATGAACCGATATGAACCATATTTAGTTGTTGGAAGTGAGACTAAAACACCATGTGCAAAATTTCAGCCAAATCGGACGAGAATTGCGTCCTCTAGAGGCTCAAGAAGTCAAGACCCACGATCGGTTTATATGGCAGCTATATCAAAACATGGGCCGATTTGAGCCATACTTAGTGCAGCTCTTGAAAGTGATACCAAAACACTACGTGCAAAATTTCAGTCCAATCGAACGAGAATTGCGCCCTCTAGAGGCTCAAAAAGTCAAGATCGGTTTATATGACAGCTATACAAGATTCTGAACCGATTTGAGTCATACTTACCACAGTTGTTGGAAGTGATACCAAAACACTACATGCAAAATTTCAGTCAAATCGGACGAGAATTGCGCCCACTAGAGGCTCAAGAAGTCAAGACCCAAGATCGGTTTATATGGCAGCTATATCAAAATATGGACCGATTTGAGCCATACTTACTATTGGCTCAAGAAGTCAAGATCCAAGATCGGTTTATATGACAGCTATACCAGATTATGAACCGATTTGAACGATTTGAACTTAGCGCAGTTGTTGGAAGTGATATCAAAAGACCACGTGCAAAATTTCAGCCAAATCTGACGAGAATTGCGCCCTCTAGAGGCTCAAGAAGTCAAGACCAAAGATCGGTTTATATGGCAGCTATATCAAAACATGGACCCATTTGGCCCATTTGCAATCCCAACCGATCTATACTAATAAAAAGTATTTGTGCAAAATTTTAAGCGGCTAGCTTTACTCCTTCGAAACTTAGCGTGCTTTTGGCACACAGACGGACGGACATGGCTAGATCGACTTGAAATGACATGACAATCAAGAAAATATACACTTTATGGGGTCTCAGACGCATATTTCGAGGTGTTACCAACAGAGTGACGAAATCAGTATACACCCATCCTATGGTGGAGGGTATAAAAATGTAGCTGTGGTTATCCCTTCACTAATGCTGGCGAGGGTTGTAGGTACCGCATGGACCCGATGAAGTCCTTGATTGGGAAGGTCTGCCGCCTCAGATCTCAGACGCATATTTCGAGGTGTTACCAACAGAGTGACTAAATTAGTATACACCCATCCTATGGTGGAGGGTATAAAAATGTGTCTGTGGTTATCCCCTCACTAATGCTGGCGAGGGTTGTAGGTACCGCATTGACTCGATGAAGTCCTTGATTGGGAAGGTCTGCCGCCTTAGTACAAGGCGGTTTCGCTAGCGGAACAACGGTCGGACTCGACCAAAAAACTCATTGATTTGAAAGAAGTATTCCCACTGTTCCTTAATGGAATGTTCTGGACAAATTTTGCAACGAAAATTTCTGCATATCACCTTATGTTGATAAAAAATTCTCCTCAATGTCTCATACATGCACAATAGACATTTTGGAGTCAAGTTTCATTATTTTATTGTTCATATATTGGCAAATATACTTACAAATACACATACATATATATGCATGTTTAAGATTACTGTTCATAAATACATTTATACATACACATAAACCCAGTGAAATACAGAAATGCAGAGGAAAGAACATAGCTGTCATAGCCTCCACAGTTCATTTTTCATTATCCCAACATAGAGCGTAATGAATCCTATTTTTCAATTGTTCCTCAGTCAGTTATGCTCTTTAAGAATATGAAAACGACAATAACACTGAAATAAACAATAGTACAAAAACCTTAAACCTTAATACACACACACACACACACACACACACACTGAGATAGCACTAACTTGCCAGAAAATCCTTCTGGGGCTTCTATCAATTTTTTTTTGCTAAATATCATGGCATTGCCTGTTTTGGCCACTGTCAGTCGGGCATAATATTCTCATTCTCAGTGCGTTTGTGCAAAATGTACTACAAATTAAAATATAATAACGAGATTGTAGTTAAGTGAAAATGGCAATGTGTGTTCATCAGAAACTAAGGATGTTGAAAAAAAATTATACTACTATGAACCGGGTCCATAGCATAGACAATATAAAGCTTTAAATTTGATTTTGGAACAAAAAATTTTAACATTCATATGTGAATGTTTCCTTAAATGTTATGAAGGTGGTGCCCAAAGACATGGGTCATTCTTATTTCTAAATTATGTTAGGTTAGGTTGAAAAAAGGGTGAGGATATTAATCCACTCCGTGGACATAAACCTCAGCTTGTTGTACGCTCCAAATATAGGGTGCCCCAGAGAAACTTACTTGTTTGAAAGGTTAAAAAAAAAAAAAAACAAATGCACAGCATCAAGTGTACCACGGAAGCAGTGTAATTGCCACAGAAAAAAGTCTGTCATTACACAAAAACACATGCATTGGGAAAATGTACAGCTAATAGACAGGGTTGTCGAGCGTGGTTAATGTGGTAATTGGATCGGTTACAAATACAACATACAAATGCACGGCCTTTGAAGCCATCACACCTACTATGGTTGAAAAGTCTTCTAGCCAAAGACGAAACGCGTTCCATAGTATCGGGTTGCCCAAAAAGTAATTGTCGGTAATATAGTAGTAATATAGTCGGCGTTGATAAATTTTTTTCAACGGCTTGTGACTCTGTAATAGCATTCTTTCTTCTGTCAGTTATCAGCAGTTACTTTTAGCTTGCTTTAGAAAAAAAAGTGCGCGAAATTTTGTTTACATTTGTTTGTTTGGCTTCAATTTTAATATGAGTACCACATGTATTGAAAGAAATTCATTTAACAAACCGAATCAACGCTTGTGATATGCACCTGAAACGCAATGAATTCGATCCGTTTTTAAAACGAATCATAACTGGAGATGAAAAATGGATTGTTTACAACAACGTTAGTCGAAAACGATCATGGTCCAAGTATGGTGAACCAGCTCAAACCACTTCAAAGGCTGATATCCACCAAAAGAAGGTTATGCTGTCTGTTTGGTGGGATTGGAAGGGTGTGGTATATTTTGAGCTGCTTCCAAGGAACCAAACGATTAATTCGGATGTTTACTGTCAACAATTGGACAAATTGAATACAGCCATCAAGGAGAAGCGACCAGAATTGGTCAATCGTAAGGGTGTCATATTCCACCAGGACAACGCTAGACCGCACACATCTTTGGTCACTTGCCAAAAACTGAGTGAGCTTGTCTGGGAACTTTTGATGCATCCACCATATAGCCCTGACCTTGCACCATCAGACTACCATTTATTTCGATCTTTGCAGAACTCCTTTAATGGTAAAACTTTCGGCAATGATGAGGCTATAAAATGGCACTTGGTTCAGTTTTTTGCAGATAAAGGCCAGAAGTTCTATGAGCGTGGAATACTAAATTTGCCAGGAAGATGGCAAAAGGTTATCGAACAAAATGGCAATTATGTATTTGATTAAAGTTCATTCTTCATTCATTTTATTAAAAATGCATTTACTTTCTTTTAAAAAATCCGCAATTACTTTTTGGGCATTCCAATAGTTGGTGTGTTGCTATCCTTGGCTTTCCTTTCCTTTTTCATTTGCATCTCCGATCATTGAGCTCGTCTCGAAAGAGAAACAAACAAAATCATAAAATTTTATGATCTTAGCCCCAATAGGCAAAAAATTGAAAAAAAGAACTTCATTATTGTTCTAATTCTTTTTTATACGCATCACCTAAGGGCAGAGGTACATTCATTTTGTCAAGCCGTTTGCAACACATCAAAGTATCCATTTCCGACTCTATAAAATATATAAAGGGTGATTTTTTAGCATTTATCTTTTTGGCAAGACTGGTTTAAATAGCTCACGCACGTTTCGTGATTTGTTTCACTTTCAAACATCTTCAGTTTAGTCTATAATTTAGTCTTGAATCGTTATACAAACAAAAAACGCTTGCAAATTATTGAATTTCCTTTCATATTTGAATCAAAATCCGTGCTCTGTTAAGAAAGTTCATCGCGCGCTTCTTCGACGAAGCGACGAAGCGCATTTTTGGCTCAATGGGTAGGTAAATGAGTAGAATTCCCGATTTTGGAGTGATGATCAGCCAGAAGCATAACAGGAGCTACCAATGCATCTAGAAAATGTCACAGTTTGGTGGGGTTTATGGGCTGGTGGTATCATTGGACCGTACTTCTTCAATGATGATGCGAATCGTAATGTAACTGCGAATGGTGAGCGCTACCATGATATGATTTCAAACTGTGAAATTTTGCACAAATACTTCTAATTAATGTAAGTCGGATGGGATTATAAAGTGGCCAATCTTGGGTCTTGACTTCTTGAGCCTCTAGAGAACGCAATTTTTATCCGATTGGAATGAAATTTTGCATGACGTGTTTTGTTATGATATCCAATAACTGTGCCAAGTATGGCTCAACTCGGTCCATAACCTGATATAGCTGTCATATAAACCAATCTTGGGTCTTGACTTCTTGAGCTTCTAAAGGGCGCAATTCTTATCCGATTGGAATGAAATTTTGCACGACGTGTTTTGTTATGATATCCAACAACTGTGCCATGTATGGTTCAGCTCGGTCCATAACCTAATATAGCTGTCATATAAACCGATCTTGGGTCTTGATTTCTTGAGCATCTAGAGGGCGCAATTCTTTTCCGATTGGAATGAAATTTTGCATGACGTGTTTCGCTTTGACTTCCAACAACTAAGTATGGTTCAAATCGGTCAATAACCTGATATAGCTGCCATATAAACTGATCTTGACTACTTGAGCCACTGGAGGGCGCAATTCTTATGTGGTTTGAATGAAATTTTGCACGAAGTATTTTGTTATGATATCCAACAACTGTGCTAAGTATGGTTCAAATCGGTCCATAACCAGATATAGCTATCATATAAACCGATCCAAGGACTTGACTTCTTGAGCTTCTAGGGGGCGCAATCACCCTCCGATTTGGCTGAAATTTAGCATGGCGTATTTTATTATGACTTTCAATAACAGTGTCAAATAAGGTTCAAATCGGCTCATAACATGATATAGCTGCCATATTAACCGATCTGGGATCTTGTCTGATCTCGCTGAAACTTGGGATGGCGAGTTGTGTTAGGCCCTTCGACAGCTTTCTTCAATATCAATTAGATTGGTCCAAAATTGGATATAGCTGTAATACAATCCCATCTCTCGATTTAAGGATTTGGGCACAAAAAAGTGACATTTTTGTCCGATTTCGCTGAAGTTGAGCACAGTGAGTTGTGTTAGGCCCCTCGATATTCTTCTTGAAGACGTTCCAGATCGGTCCAGATTTAGATATAGCAGTCATATAGACCGATTTCTTGATTTAAGGCCTTGGACTCATAAAAGGCGCATTAATTATACGATTTCCATGAAATTTGACATAGTGACTTATGTAAGTTAGGGGAAAGTTTCCAAGAACTCTTAGTGATGTACTTCAGAAAGCCCTACGTGCAACAGCGAAGTGGGCTACCGAAAGTGTTCTTGGTATAAATCCATGCAAGGCAAAAGTAGTTCCCTTCAGCAGGATACAAGATGACTACAGTGGAAGCTGTCTCCTTGCGTGGGGAGAATATTTCATTAAGAGAAAGCGCAAAATACATGGGTGATTTGCTGGACAGGAAATTGATCTTCAAATCCAACATTTTGGAAGGGCAAGAAAGGCAACTCTTGCCCTATATACCTGCAGGAAATTGAACTTCAAATCCAACATTTTGGAGAGAGCAAGAAAGGCCTCTCTTGCCCTATATATCTGCAAGAGAGCCATTGGCAAAATTTTGGGATTTAGACCGCGTGTCATGCATTGGGCATACACTGCAGTTGTCAGACCTAAAATGCTATATGGTGTTGTGGTCAGGTGGACGGTGCTTCAGAAGTCCACCTACTGCTCAAAACATAATGGATCAAATGGACCGAATGAAGACGACACCATCTGATGCAATGAATTTAATGCTACATCTTATGCCTCTGGACATTGTGGCTACCCAAATTGCAGCGACCACTGCCGTGAGGTTAAGGTAGCTTACTCATTGGTCATGTGGCGGCTACGGATACTATGTTGTCCTTGATACAATATCCGATGCTCCAGGCAGTGTGGATTACACCCTACCTGAGCCGCCTTTTGATAAAAATTACTGTAGGACTATTCCTGATAGAACCGATTGGAACTACGATATCCCTGGTAGCAGAAGTTACATAGACTTCGATATGGGTGGTTCCACACTAAACGACCAGTTGAGCTTCGGGGTGTACTCTAAAGGTCTAAAACTGGTCATATCGGAAAGGATCCTTGCAATTAAGGAAGTAGTGGAAATGCTAAGATATAATGTCATTACGACGATTGACATAAATATCTTCCCAGACAGCCAGGCAGCTATTAAATCCCTAGAGAAGGTATTTCTGAACACAAAAACCGCCCTCGGCTGTCGCAGATCTCCCAACGAGATGACTGAACAGTTCAAAATTCACCTGTTCTGGGTACCGGGCCGCAGAGATATCCCAGAGAATTGTAAAGCGGGCGAGCTATCGAGACCAGGAACTTCCCTACACATTCCAGGGATACTGGAATCTGTGAGTATGCCTCTAGCAACATGTAAGCTAAGTTTTCAGAACCAGGTCCAAAGGACAACGAATTCCAAAACTGTGTGGCCTAATCTAGACTTAAAGAGGTCTACTGCTTTATTGTCATTCGCTAGAACAGACATCTCAGATATTGTGTCCGTCATGACAGGTCACTGTCTAACCGGAAAACATGCTGATGGACTGAAGGTTGCCAGCAATGACTTTTGCAGAAGCTGTGAGAACATCGATGAGAACTTCGGTGTATGTATCCCGCACTGGTAGTCAGAGGGAGTTGCACTTTAGGTTCTCATTTCTTTGAGAACCTATCTGATTTAGCGGATGTGAACATTCGCAAGTTGGTGGTCTTTTTGAAACGATCTGGATGGTGTAATGGTAGGAACTAGAAGGCATCGTCCTTCTTCTGTTCCTGTGGTATCACAATGGACGAAAACGTCTAAGTGAGTCCGATACAGACTGCCACTTAAACTAAACCTATGGCATTTTTTTCCTCATCTGTTGCCTTTTATGGTTCAGATCGGTCTACATTTGGATATAGCTGCCAAAAAGACCGATATGGAACCAAAATTAAATAGTGACTTGTATTTATAAGACCACTCAATGTCCGCGCCGAATTTGGTCCAAATCGGACCATATTTCAATATAGCACCGGCGCAACTTAACGCCTTTGTACTTGTTTTGTTTGAGAATACAATATTCAAATTTTTCTCATGCAGTCTTGAAAATGACATCGGGTAAATGGCGCCCCCTTAGCTTCTGGGAAGCGAACAAGGATGATCGAGAGACCGGTTTACATAGGAGCTATATCAGGTTATAGACTGGTTTGGACAGTACTTGATACAAATGTTGAAAGTCATAACAAAACAATATCCGCAAAATTTCAGCCAAATCGAACAAAACGTGCGGCTTTCAGGTGCTCAAGAAATCAAATCTGGAGATCGGTTTCTATGGGAGCTATATCAGGTTATTGACGGATGTGGACCGTACGTGGCACAGTTGTTCGAAGTCATAAGGGAATACTATGTGCAAAATTTCAGCCAAATCGGACAAAAATTGCGGATTGTAAGGGCTCAAGAAGTCAAATCGGGAGGTTTCTATGGGAGCTAATATATCAGATTATAGACCGATTTAGACCGTACAAAAATTTCAGCCAAATTGGACAAAAATTGCGGCTTGTAAGGGCTAAAGAAGTCAAATCGGGAGATCGGTTTAGATGGTAGCTATATCAGGTTATTGACGCCGTTGCATGTCATAATGGAACACTGCATGCAAAATTTCAGCCAAATCGGCTAAAAATTGCCACAAATGAAAATATGATAGCCCGAACTAATTTTCGATAATAAACGATGAGACAAATTTAAAGGCCTGCCAATAACCCCCGGACCACAACAAATACAACATTGTTGTGGTCCATTTTGGCATTGATAGGAACATTTTGCTAAACGAATGTTAAAACAACATAATCCGGATTCAGACCCTCCTTAGTGTCAACAAAGTTCACGGTTCCACCTCACTACTTCGCGTTAATAAACGTTTTTTTTTTTTTTTGGTTTTCTTGCCTCCTGGCTAAGTGCTTGCGTGTGTATGCAATTTTTCGTTCGTGTATGTGGCCTTATTATCGTGACACATACATACACGCAATTTGTCAAAAGAATATTTGTGCGTTCTCTTTGTGCTCACGACTTTTTCCTCTATCACATGAAGTAGTCCCATTCATTCGTTTCTTCACATGCACATTCACGTTCATTGTTTTTCTTTTCCCATTTGCTCGTTAGGTTTTTATTCCTTTATGTCCAACTCTGTGCATGCATGTGCTTTGGTGTATGTTCAACTGTAGCAGTGTTTCAGTGTGTGAGTGTGTGCGCGTATGCTTCATGTCCCTCCAAACATTTTCTATCGTGCGAGTCACTAAATCTGCACTCAAGGAAGTTGAAAACAATCTCAGGCGATATCATTTTTTACTCTAATTAGTGTCTCGGTACGGGAGAAAACGTTCCACTTGGCGATATATACCCATGAGTGACTAAATAGGGACTAAAAAAAGTGTAAAATTCGATTATCAACGTCATTTATAAAAATAAATTTTTATTTGCCAAATGTTTTTTTTTACCTTTTAGAGTGAGGCTAATTTTTATTTCTCTTTCTAATTTACTTCTTTTTCAAATCAAGATTAATAATCGAAGATTTTCTTTGCAATGATTTTCCCTGACTGGGATTTGAACAGTCAACCTTACGATTGTGAGGCGTATGCTATCCCTCTGTGCTACCGGCCTTTCTTCATTACAGAAGGCTAAGTTAACATACATTCTCTTGTTTGGGGTATTTTGAGTTAGCGTCCAAAACAACAACAAAAAATCTATTTTTAAATTTGTAGCAATAGCAGTTGATTATGAGAAACTAATTAGCGAAACATGAATGATAGAATTCCGACAGTAATGTATTTTGTTGTTGTAAATCTTGAAATCTCTACAAACTATCATACAAAAGGACCTAAAAAGTGACTATTCTGGGAGGGAGTGAGAAAGTCACTTCCAAATGTTTGGAGGGGTAATTTAACTTGCATTGTTACCCCGTGTCATTGTTCCATATTTGCTTGTCGTTTCTTTGCAAGGACTTCACAAATGAGGTGAACTTGAAGGAGATAAACAATTATGGTGTCAAGAGTAGAATCGACCCCAGGACACAAGAGGCGTAGGGGTTATGTAGTAAAATGTTGAGTTGATCAGAAATGTCCAATGAAATTAGAAATGTAGTTTTAGGTATAATTTAAGAAGAAGATAAGTTCTCTTTAATGTTAAAAGAAGCAAGCAAACCCCCAATAAGTTCGGCCGGGCCGAACTTTGGACACCCACCACTTTGGATAAACTTATTAACTTCATTACTTCAAGTGCGGTGAAAAATACATCATTTATGAAACCTATGCAGCTATATCAAATAATGTTCCGATCTGGATCAAACTCACCTAGGACGACGAAGGGTCTAACACAAACCAAGACCATAAAACGAGAGATTGGTTTAAACAAAGTACGATCTACACCATATTTAGGATGTGTATGGGTAAAATATAACTCGATGTACCAACAGCAAAATCGGGTAATAAATATGATATTTAATTGACCCTAGACCATGGATCGGATAATCGGTAGCTATGACATTTATATCCAAACATAAACCGATCTGAACCATACTTGACAGGGATGTTGAAGGACCGAATAAAGCTAACTGTGCCAAATTTCAGCAATATCGGTTAATGATTGAGCGTTTTAAATCAGTAGAGCGGTATATATGATGTGGACCACAATGGACACAAGCGTCATTTTGGCAAATTTCAAAAAAAAATCGGATGATAAATGAGCTTTTTATAGGCCCAGAACCTTAAATCGAGAAATCGGTATATATGGGTGTTATATCCAAATCAAAACAGATCTGAACCATATTTGACAGGGATGTGGGGAGCCGAATACATCTCACTGTGCCAAATTTCAGGAAAATGTGTTAATAAATGCGCATTTTATGGGCTCAAGAACTTAACCCGGCGGATCCGTATATATGGCAACTATATCCAAATATAGCCCGATTTGGTCTGATATGCAACACCAATGTTGGAGGGCTTAATTCAACTCATTCTGCGAAATTTCAGCGATATCGCATGATAAATGAGCTTTTTATGGACCCATAACTTAAAATCGGAAGATCGGTCTTTATGGGGGCCACATCAAGATATAGCCCATCTTCGAACTTATCCTAACTATGGACCGAAAAAGAAGTTATGCAAAGCGTCAGCTCAATATCTCAATTTTTAAAACAGATGGGGACATGGATAAATCGTCTTAGATTTTTACGACGATCCAAAATATATGTACTTTATTGGATCGGAAATGTATATTTCGATGTGTTGGAAATGGAATGACGAAATGAATATACCCTTATCGTTCGGTGGTAAGTATAGGATTGATCTGGCTAAACGACAAATATTTATAGTTGGTCCTATCCAAAGGGTGATTTTTTAGCGATTATCTTTTTCACTACACTAGGCTGAACGACAGATATTTATAATTGGTCCTATCCAAAGGGTGATTTTTTAGCGATTATCTTTTTCACTACACTAATTTAAACAGCTCACCCACGTTTCGTGTTTTGTTTCACTGTCAAGCATCTTCAGTTTGGTCAATAATTCAACCATGATTCGTCTTGAAAACGAACAACGCTTGCAAATTATTGAATTTTATTATCAAAATGCGTACTCTTTTCAGAAAGTTCATCGCGCCCTTCTACCACTTTATGGGCGACATTTATTTTTGAGTTAATGGGTACGTAAATAAGCTGAATTCTTGATTTTAGAGTGAAGATGAGCCAGAAGCATTGCTAGAGCTACCAATGCATCTAGAAAGTCACAGTTTGGTGCGGTTTATGGGCTGGTGTCATCATTGGACCGTACTTCTTCAAAGATTATGCGAATCGTAACGCAACTGTGAATGGTGAGCGCTACCGTAAGATGATTTCAAACTTTTTTTTGCCCAAAATGCAAGAGCTTGACTTACATAACAAGTGGTTTCAACAAGACGATGCCACGTGCCACACAGCACTCATATCAATAGACTTATTGAGAGGCGAGTTGGTTGAACATTTTATTTCACATTGGCCGCCTAGACCATGGGATTTAACGCCTTTATACTATTTTTTGTGGGGCTATGTTAAAGCTCATGTCTATGCAGACAAGATGGTTTGAATTGACGCATTGGAAGACAACATTGAAGCATTTATTCGTAAAATACCGGCCGAAATGTTGGAAAGGGTATTTGACTAAACTGAATTTTTTTTCTTGTTTTGTTGAAAAATTTTCCTATAGCTCTTAAGTCATTACTTAGAAGTCGATCCCCGAATTTGAATTTTGGAGCCCCTAGAAGATTAAATTTATATTCGGTTTGGTTGAAGTCAGGGCTGCGGAGTGGAGTAATTTTGACTCGACTCCGCAGCCCAGGAAGATAGCTCGACTCCTACTCCAACTTAGAATCCGAAGTCGACGCCAAGCTCTTAAATTTTTCAAATTTTTTTACCATTTTTTTTTTTTTAATTTAAAAAAAAAATATTTTTTATATAAAAATTATTTCCTAAGCCACTATGCTTCTATAACAAAAAAAAAATAATTTTAGTAATATTTTATGCCCATTTAGCGAAGAAAATTGGATATTAAAGACTTTGCATAAAACTGCACCTGCTGTCAAAAGTAGTAGGCTTTTCGCCATTAATTTATTTTTCCAAATTTTTATACCCTCCACCATAGGATGGGGGGTAGACTAATTTTTCAAATTTTTTTACCATTTTTTTTTTAATTTAAAAAAAAAATATTTTTTATATAAAAATTATTTCCTAAGCCACTCTGCTTCTATAACAAAAAAAAAAATTTAGTAATATTTTATGCCCATTTAGCGAAGAAAATTGGATATTAAAGACTTTCCATAAAACTGCACCTGCTGTCAAAAGTAGTAGGCTTTTCGCCATTAATTTATTTTTCCAAATTTTTATACCCTCCACCATAGGATGGGGGGTAGACTAATTTCGTCATTCTGTATGTAACTACTCGAAATATCCGTCTGAGACCCCATAAAGTATATATATACTTGATCGTCGCGATATTTTATGTCGATCTAGCCATGTCCGTCCGTCTGTCCGTCCGTCCGCCTGTCTGTCGAAAGCACTCTAACTTCCGAAGGAGTAAGGCTAGCCGCTTGAATTGAATTGAATTTTGCACAAATACTTCTTATTAGTGTAGGTCGGTTGGTATTGTAAATGGGCCTTATCGGTCCATGTTTTGATATAACTGCCATATAAACCGATCTTGGGTCTTGACTTCTTAAGCATCTAGAGTGCGCAATTCTTATCCGATTGGAATGAAATTTTGCACGACGTGTTTTGTTATGATATCCAACAACTGTGCAAAGTATGGTGGAAAACGGTTCATAACCTGATATAGCTGTCATATAAACCGATCTTGGGTCTTGACTTCTTGAGCCTCTAGAGTGCGCAATTCGTATCCGATTGGAATGAAATTTTGCACGACGTGTTTTGTTATGATGTTCAAAAACTGTGCCAAGTATGGTTGAAATCGGTTCATAACCTGATATAGCTGTCTGTTTATGCCGCATACCTTCGCCGTTTAGTGTTAAGTCAAATGAATTTTCATATCCAGATGTCACTTTTCATCTTAGATAAGGCTAAAAAGTAGTTGCGTTAAGTTTACTACTTGTTCTTTTGTATTAGCTCACCGAGTGATTTCTCGTTCATTCAATTTGTTACCATCGAATAATAAAGTTAAAAGTCATCGTCTACTTAACCATAAATTTCTACGTTTTCTTAAAGAGGAACCATTTTGGTAAGGCTAAGCAACCGAACTCTCCCTCGTGGCTTACTGAAACCCTGATTTCGTTTGTTTTTCGTATTTCTTTCTGCTTTTTAATTCCATATCACCGACATTGAATGGATATATTTCCGAGATTTAACCAAATCTACCATCTTTTAGGAAATCCAAATTTTTGCCAGTTTCTAATTCCTAAGTTCAGCCAAAACCTCTACATGGTCCTTCGAGCCGGATCTGGAAAGCCTAAAAGAAATTTTTCATCCACAATTGCAATTTCGTTTAAGCAGAAATAAAATCGAATCCAGGTATGTTCGGCTAATGAAAAACCATTTTCGTATAAAAGTAGAGGGACAGAAGTTACGTAACGTGTTTTTCCTCACAAAGTTCCTTTTCTGCGGAGACAGGTGTTAAATGGTGCATTTAACATAGAAGTCCAAAAAAGAAAAACAAAAAAAAAAAAAAAATCTAAATGAGACTACATATGTGCTCTTAGATAGCAACAACATTTATATTCCAATAATTTGGTACAATTGCTCGTACATTGTGTAAGGCGAAAATAAACTTCCAATCTCTTTGTTGGGCATCGATTTAACATACCCAGTGGTGAGAATCCCATTCCTCTTCAATCCATTTGATTCGGCACTTTAATTGGGAATATCAATGCTAATTTTTGCCTGTTTTGTTGACATACGCGTCAATCGTTGGTCAAGATCTGCTACAGCACTGCTCCATAATAGATAGCAACAGCGAATTGATATAGCAGTCGTGAGCAGCGGTAGCACACTTTCGTTTTTGTTTTGATTCAGCTGACTATTAAAACAGGTTCCCTTCCATAGGGATTTATAACACTCCATTATGGGTACCGTTTATGTATTCATGATAATCAGATCATAAAATTGAAGGAGAAGTAAAATATCAAAAGGGCAGTGTGTTGTCGGAAGCCATATCCACTTACATCGTTTTTATACTGTCATTATTTTGCCTTTGTTCGCCCTATTTGTCATTACTGATATTGTTGATCAAAGCAACGTGTGTGAATTATTTTTTTTTTATTTTTATTTATTTGATAAAAATGTAATGATAGTACAACAAGCATTACTTATAAATTACAGTACTATCCGATATATGTCAATAACTAATAGTTTCACAAAAATAATACTATTACATAGGTATTTAAGTATAAACAAAGAAATTAATGATTAAAGAATTATACAGAAGATAAATAATTATTAGTGTAATTTGATGTATATATTAATAAATGTGAGCTAATATTTAAAGGGTCAAAATTAAATTACTTCCTAAGTGAGATGATGTTTTAGCTTAAGTTTAAAGTTCTTTTCATTAGGACTATTTCTTAAATTGATTGGGAGGGCGTTCCAGAGACGAATGGTGTAAACAAAAAATTGTCTGTCACATACCAAGTAGTTACTTTGCAGTGGAACCATGCAATTGGTTCGAGAAGATCGTGAGATTTCCAACCGGTCGTAAAGATATTTGGGTTCATGTGTATAAATTAAGCGATGCATGCAAGTCAGTGCACGAAATTTCAAAAAATTTTCAAATTCCATCCCATAAAACTGTCTAGAAGCCGATGATATACTATCCGCACGTCTGATACTATAAACAAATCGTGTAATGTCATTCGAAACTACTTTTTATTTACGCTTATGGACGTAGTCACATTCTGCGTATATCTCACAACAATACAAAAGTTTAGGTAGTAAATAGGCATGAGCAATTGCGTGACGCACACTGAATGGAATATATTGGTGAATAGACCAAAGAGTCCGTAACATACCATAAATCTGTCCTATAGCCAACTCAATATGCCTATTCCAGGACAGAGTATTGTCAAATAATACCCCTAAATTCCTTGCAGTCTGCACATACTCTATGGTCTTGTCACCTAAGGCAAGCCTAGGCAAAGACAATGTATCTATAGACTTTCTCGAGATAACAATGCACTTCGTCTTATCAGGATTCAACTTCAAGCCATTCTTGGTTGCCCAATCACTGATGGCAATTAACTGCAAATTAATCCACGCCACATATGACCTTGTATCACTCGTCCTGCAAGAGAAACACAATTGCACATCATCAGCGTATATGTGCATGTCATATCCATCAGGTATGCTTGCAATATCATTGACATATAATGAAAATAATAGTGGTCCCAGCACAGAACCCTGAGGAATACCACGAGTAAGCTCCAAGAAATCAGACATCATACCGTTAGAGTAAACAGCCTGTGTGCGCCTGTCCAGATATGATGCAATAAACCGAACTGCTGTGTCGTCAAAATTAAACAAGGTTGTAAGTTTAGATGCCAATATCGTGTGATCCACGGAATCGAATGCCTTAGAGTGGTCTAATAGGACAAGAAAGCTTACGTGGTTATCATTAATATTGCGTCTAATATTTTCGACTACATCAATAAGTGCAGTCGTACAACTACGGCGTTTACGAAACCCAGATTGCCTATCTGATAAAAGGAAATTCCTGTTTAAAAATGTATTTATCTGATCATACACAATATTCTCAAATGCCTTAGACAAGAATGGCAAGATCGCAATTGGTCTAAAATCATTATTGGACTTAGGTACCGGAATAACCTTTGCCCTCTTCCAGCCACTGGGAAAGATCGATGACAGAAGTATATAGTTAAATATATGTGTAATAAATGGTAAAAGATTCGGTAATATTGGTTTCAGAAAGTTAGGGTCAATACCATCGACACCTGTGGCATTGGATTTTATCCTCAAAATTGACTCCAGAACGTCACATTGATCAACAAGTCGAAATCTGAATTGCTCGTCAATGCCATTCACGTCAGTCTGCAATCCGCCCAAGTAAACATTACCTTGCGCAAACGGTACATTAATGGCCAAAAATTGCCGGTTCATATCATCGAGTTCGGGTTTGAAAAGATTCGCATCTTCGCCAGTCTTCTTTCCAATTCCGATACCAATGTCTCTGATCACGCCCCATTTTTGCCTGCAAGTGACAGCAGAGTTGTACCTTTCACCATAGAACGACATCTTGTTCTCCCGGATCTCCTTTACAACCTGATTCCTGAGTGTTCTATATTCGTCATGGAGTCTTTCAGTCCTGAACCTCTTCCACCTACTGTAAGCCCGATTTCTTTTAGAAATCAATTCAGTCACTCGTCCGGTTATCCAGGGCTGCTGCCTTGATTTGACAACCCTACGTTTCAAAGGCACGTATCTCTCGTAGAGGCGGATCACATTCTCTTCAAGAAATCTTACTTTCTCGTTCACATCCTCGTAGTGGTATATCGCACTCCATTCCACTGAGAGCAGATCCGTCAGTAAGTTCTCGTTGTCTACATGTCTAAAGTCTCTATACCAAATAGTTTTATCCTCGTATTCCATAGTAAAATTATAATTTAAGAAAATAATGTCATGCCTGGAGAAACAACTAGCAGAAAGTTGGTCATAAAGCAGCACCTTATCCACTGACCCAACAAGAAAAAGATCCAATAGAGTCTCAGATGTATTTGTATAATGAGTTGGAGTATCCGAATTAACAGAATGTAAGCCATATGTATTAAAGTCACTAATCAAGTTATTATCTAAAAGCAAATTCGAGTTGAAATCACCTGTGATGATAATTTCATTGAACGACATAGAAACCTCATGTATTTTCTCCATCAGTTCATCCGTGCGAACCAATTTATTCGGCCTATAGACATTACCGATCAAAAGCGTTTTATTGTCTCTTCCGACTGAAATAAATATATATTCCATATTATCCTGCGGGTCTGAAGCAAGTCGTATCCTAGAAGCAATACCATTCCTAACATATATGGCCACACCCCCTGCATGTCCTTGTCTATCAACCCGGTATAAATAGTAACCATCAAGCTTAGCCAATTCGTCAGGCATGTCGCTTCTGAACCATGTCTCGGTCACGCATATAAAATCAACATTGGATCCGACAAAAATAAAGCGAAATTCATCAATCTTCTTTAGTAGGCTCTGGGCATTCAAATGTATTATATTCATACCATTTTTCATTTTAGCCAAAACTCTAATCATGGCATGCAAATTATCTCTGGAACTCCTGTTATTACTATTAGCACTCATCATTGAATGCATAATTAACTATCATCTCACCTAGACTGAAAAAATATTTAATGAGGAAATGGTCAGCATTAGAAGTGACAAAGCGCGTATGAAATAAAATATATAATGCACAAATTGTCAATAAACATAGTGTTGCATTGTTTAAATAATAGGAAATGTATGTATCTTTTAAATTAAACACAAATATAAAACAATATTGATCAAAGCCTGAATTAGCGAAAAAGTCTATTTAGTTCCTCAAAAGTTCTAATGCATAAAGGTTCATCTGAATCATGTATTTTTATATAAACTATTCCACGTAATGTATAAACTGCCTTAATTCTATTCTCCTTTTTGATTTTTAATGCCGATGAAAAGATTTTATGATTGAAAGGCGTGAGGTTTTCATTGATGTAGAAAGGCACATCTCCATCAATACCAATTTGTTGAAGTTTCAAATGTCCTTTTATATTCCGCTTATACTCAGCGACTACTTTAAGTAGAAAGTTTTTTTCATATGGCGTTTGTAATTTAGCTACAATGGCTCCATCTTTTATGCCACGTATATTCTTTATATTTCTTACGCGATATATTGAAATAAGGTGTATATTGGATATATTGAGATACTTCCATATATTGTCAAAAATAACTGGCAGATTTTCGTTTTCATACTCTGGTATACCATTAATACGCACATCGTTGGCTACAATCAAATTCTCTTGTTGTAAGAGGCGCAAGTTTAAATCGTTGACAGCCGATTTTAAGTTAGCATTCTCGATACTTGCCAATTCAAGTTTCTCTATTCGCTCTTCAAAACTAGAGATTTTTGTAGTCAGTTTATCAATGACTGATTTGAATTCATTTTTTAACTCGTTTTTTACCTCTTGAATAATGTCATGTTTAACGTAACTTAACCGATTATTCATTTCATTTAGAATACGTTGCTCCATTTTTTCCATCAAAAATTGTATTTCTTCGTGCTGTTTGTCAAACCTTTTTTGAATAATATTTATAATTCGAGTTGGTGACTCATAGCTTGCCAGCTTCGGGGTTTTAGAAAGGTTTTCACTTAGAGGGTCATGCAGCTCCCTCAGGCGTTTTGGGGCTAAACTAAGTGAATCCCTAGGCTTAGCAGAGGTTGATGGTGATGGTGATGTTGTGTGATCCATTGTGATGAATTCGACGTTTTTTGCGTTCATACGTTGTTACGTTACGGTTTTACGTAGTTGAACTAACCGATGATCTGTTCCCACTATTTCCCAGTATATTCGTTGGAGGGGATCAGCTGATGATGTTTATATTTGTAGTTTTCGTGAAGTTATACGTCCCACTCTCACAGTTTGAGTGCAAAATAATAGTGTTTTGTTATGAAATAAATTAAATTACCATAAAATTAAATTGATGTTTAATCACACGGGCCGCGCGGCAACAGGACAACTCGATCAATACGTGTAATTTTGGAGTATATTTTGAATTTTGTTTTTGCTCCAAAAGGGCAGGAAGTTGATTGGATCGAAGTTTTGAATTCATTCGTTTTACATTTAATTTTCTTATACTCTTTTTGAACGGGGTTTACAGATATTTTTCTAATATTGATATATATGTTCGTTGAGATTCTGAGGTTTGGACTATTGTGTGGTCAGAATGTCCGCTTTGACAAGGTTTACGCAAATATCTGACGCTTTGATTATTTTCAACGCCGATATTTGCGGAGAATCTCTCAACAATTCTTCAGTCTACTCTTTGGAGGTACATAAGGAAGAACTGCGAGATATTTGGCAGAGAATGAAACCCACGTATGAGGAAAGTGTTCAGGAACTAATGGCTTCTGCGGACGAGAATAGCAAAGCTGATCTTGAGACTATTCGAGCCCGGTACCACAGCACTTACACTACATATGTCGATTCTGTAGCTAAGATAAGTGCCTGTATAGAATCCAAACGGGCGTCGATATCCAATCCAATCCCGATGAATACATCTTCCGTCCGAGATGAATATCCGTCAGTTCATTTACCACCGTGTGACACAGAGCTCTTTCACGGAGATTATCTAGCTTGGCCGACCTTCCGAGACTTGTTTACGGCCATCTATATAAAGAATTCGAGGCTTTCACCGGTGGAAAAGCTTTTCCATTTGAATAATAAAACGCGAGATGAAGCCAGGGATATTGTCCGCAAAGCCCCATTGACCAATGAGGGCTTTGATATTGCCTGGAAAGCTCTGCAAGTTCGGTATGAAAACAGGAGGTTGCTTATAAATAGCCAACTGAAGGTTTTGTTTAGCCTTCAAAGAATATCTGTCGAATCCGGAGACTCCATAAAGGAGATTCAAAATTCCATCAACAGCATAATATCTGCTCTGAAACTCTACCAGATCGAGATACAAGGTTGGGACCCTATTTTCGTCTACCTATGTAGCACTCGACTTCCCGAAAATACCCTTTCATTATGGGAGCAGTCTGTCAATAACAAGACAGAATGTCCGTCCTGGAAGGACCTTGATTCCTTCCTCACTAGCCGATACCAAACGTTGGAGACGGTTCGAAATTTAAGTGATCAGCCTTCCACTTCTAAATCGAGCGAACCTCCCAAAGTTAATGTCAAACTATCCGGTCAGAAACGGGTTAATTCTTATCAGAACAGCTTAGCTCTTCCTCCTTGTAAACTTTGTCCAGACGTATCACATACAATCCGAGTGTGCCCAAAGTTTATAAGCATGTGCTACAACGACAAGTTGGCTTTTATAAAGAAGATAAAGCTATGCTTGAATTGCTTTTCGAAGGGACATGTGGTAAAAGATTGCAAAAGTGCATTTAATTGTTCGAAATGTCAACGAAGACATAATACCTTGCTTTGCAATACAGGAACTGAATCGGGTAACCAATGTATCACCGCTCCAAATACACCAGTTCTACAGTCCACATCCGAAGATACGCCCCAAATTTCTAGCGGTGTGACAATTCAGTCTTGTGCTGCTACCACATCCAGAAAGGTTCTCCTTGGTACAGCAATTATTCACATCCTTCATAGAGGTGAGATATTTAAAGCAAGGGCTGTATTTGATTCTGGTTCAGAAGCTTCGTTCATTTCTGAACACCTTTTCAACCTTCTTCGACTTAATAGCAAAAGGATATCCGCCCAGATCTCCGGGCTGAATGGGTGTGTGTCCGCATGTTCACAGAAAATATGCGACTTATGTTTAAGTTCACCCATAGACTCCGGAATTTTCATAAATGCTTCCGCAATCGTTCTTCCCCGACTGACATCTTCATTGCCCACCTTTACGGCTGATAGCGACATGTTTTCCCGTTTACCGGACATTCGTCTGGCGGATCCTGATTTCTTTCGAACATCATACATTGATATTCTGATCGGGGCAGACTTAATTCCTCAGGTAATGCTTGGTGGGGTGAGACACAAGGTTTGTGGAACACTGATGGCTCAAGAGACAGTGTTCGGATGGATTTTGACAGGGCCTGTTGCTTCTGATAATATTTCCTCCTTTCGAACAACGGTCTCCTACTTTAACGAGTTAGCGCTCGATGAGAGGATATCCAAATTTTTTGAGATGGAAGATATTCCTAAACGAAAACACATGTCGGATGATGACAAATACTGTGAAGAGTACTTTGCTGAGTCCACGCGAAGGGGCCCAACGGGCCGATATGTTGTATCATTGCCATTCAAGAAAGAGTTTGGAAATACTTTGAGACTAGGTCCGTCGAAGAGGAATGTAACGGCCCAATATTTTCGGAACGAGAATCGTTTGATTAGAACACCAGATCTGAAGGTACAATATGACAAAGTGCTCAAGGAATACTTGGAACTTGGCCATATGAAAGAGGTTCCGTCAAATCCTTCCCAAGATGATTCCAGATATTTCCTTCCACATCATGCTGTGGTTCGCCCTGACAGCGTGACTACGAAGGTCCGCGTCGTCTTCAATGCTTCGAATCCAACTTCGAATGGTGTAAGCTTGAACGACGTCCTTTACTGCGGACCGTCCCTCCAACTTGACCTGACTAGTTTGCTTCTCCAATGGCGCTTTTACAAAATCGTCTTTAACAGCGATATTGAAAAGATGTACCGCCAGATTTCCGTTAATCCTAGCCACACACCCTTCCAGCGTATAATCTTTAGGGATGATCCAAACGACAACCTCCACGAATATGAGCTCCAAACGGTTACGTTTGGATTGAATTGCGCCCCATATCTCGCACTTCGTACAATTCAACAGCTAGCCACTGACATTAAGGATGTTTATCCGCTAGCTAGTCATGTTTTAATGTCGTGTATGTACGTAGATGATGTTATGGCAGGAGGCCATGACGTGTCATCAGCCATTAAGGTCCAGACAGAACTGACTGCTGCCCTGGAATCCGCTGGATTCGCATTGAGGAAATGGACCTCCAATTCATCCGAATTCCTTGCTTCCATTCCTAGGGAACATTTACTCAATGAAGATTTCCTACAGTTTAATGACAATAGCACGGCTAAAACTTTGGGCGTAAGGTGGAACGCCAGATATGATTATTTCTATTTTTCTGCCAAAGCCATCAGGCCTAATGAGAGGCCTACTAAGAGGTTCATTTTATCCGAGATATCTAAACTGTTTGATCCCGCTGGCTGGCTTTGTCCATATATTGTACTAGCCAAACTATTAATGCGAGATATATGGGCCTCCAATACCGACTGGGACAGCCCAGTTCCGACACATTTATTGACTAATTGGTTAGATTTCTTGGCCAATTATTCTGATATAAATGACCTCCGTATTTCCCGTTGGGTACAATACACACCCGACTGCGAGGTGCAACTGCATGGCTTCTGTGACGCCTCCGAGAAGGCATATGCCGCTACCATTTATTCACGCACCATCGATTCCAATGGCAATATAAATACCTATTTACTCGTGGCAAAGTCCAGGGTATCTCCTTTGAAAACCGTTTCGATCCCAAGGCTAGAACTTTGCGCCGCACTTTTACTTGCCGAGACGATTGAGGCATTGATGCAGGTTTTCCCTATTCCGAATACGAAAATCTTTTGCTGGTCGGATTCCATGATTGTCCTAGCATGGTTGAAGAAACCTGCATTCCTTTGGAAAACGTTCATAGCCAATCGGGTTTCCAAAATTTCCGAGATTATCAGTGGGGACAATTGGTCCCATGTGGAATCTAGACACAATCCTGCAGACATTGCCTCTCGGGGTGCTTATCCGAAAGAGCTTTCCGGTAATTGTACATGGTGGTGTGGACCGCCATGGTTGCAACTTCCTCCAAGTTTGTGGCCAATACCAAGTTCGGTCCAGATTGACGAAACTCTAATGGAGGTTCGCCAAGTTCAAAATAATTTCGCGTACTTTCCGAATTTCGAAGACCTTCTTGACCGATTTTCTTGCCTAGGAAGGGCGCTCCGAGTAATGTCATACGTGTACCGATTTATTGCCAGTCTGAAGGGCAGTAGGACTTCAAATGACAGTATTCATTCTGAGGGAGATGTCATCGAGACGACTAGAAATTCGATAATTAAGTTGGCGCAAATGCACCAATATCCAAACGAATATCGCAAACTTTCTCAGAAGGAGCTAATACCCACCTCTAGTTCACTTTCTAATCTCAATCCCTTTATAGACAAGAATGGTCTCATGCGGGTTTGTAGCCGTATCGCTGGGTCAGAAAGCTTAACTTATGACGAAAAATATCCGATTATACTTCCATACCACAGTACGTTTTCCAGGCTTTTACTACGTTTCATTCATACCATAACATTACATGGCGGAAACAATCTGATGCTTCGTATGCTACGGCTCCAATTCTGGATGCCTAGAGCTAAGAATCTCATCAAATCTACCGTTCACAATTGCAAGATTTGCGTTATTGCTAAGCATAAGTTGCAAAAGCAATTGATGGGAACCCTTCCTCCAGAGCGGACAACACTATCCCGCCCCTTTACGAATACGGGGTTAGACTTTGCAGGCCCCTTCGAGATAAAGGCATATACAGGGCGTTCTTGCAAAACTACAAAGGGATATGTGTGTATCTTTGTCTGCTTCGCCACGAGAGCAATCCATCTCGAGTTCACTACTTCCCTTTCCACTGCAGCATTTCTAGCTTCCTTTCACAGATTCGTGTCACGACGAGGGTGTCCACGTAATCTATATTCAGACAATGGTACCACCTTCGTGGGCGCTTCTAAAGAAATCTCTCAGAATTTTCTTCGCTGTTCCCGCGATTCAATATCCGCAAATTTTTCGTACCAGAGTATAACATGGCACTTTATACCCCCGGGAGCTCCTCACATGGGAGGACTCTGGGAAGCCGGGGTAAAAAGTTTTAAGCTACATTTCCGTAAAATGGCTGGCAATCATAAATTTACTCTGGAAGAGTTCGCTACAATTCTAGCCCGAATTGAAGCCTGCTTAAATTCCAGGCCAATTTCTCCGGTATCTGAGGATCCAAATGACCTATTGGCATTGACGCCTGGTCACTTTCTTACCGGTGGTCCGATCCTCTCCATTGCCGAACCATCGGAGTCCGATGGCAATCTTTCCGTTTTAAACCGTTGGCGTCGAGTAAGGGCTCTATGCCAACAATTTAGCATCCGATGGAAACATGAATATATCAAAGAAATACATAAACGTATGAAATGGCAAACCCCTCAGAAGAACTTAGAAGTTGGCTCTATGGTCGTTATTCGAGATGATTGTTTACCCCCAAATGAGTGGAGACTGGGTAGAGTTTCTAAAATTTATACTGGGAAAGACCATTTGGTAAGAGTGGCCGATATTGTCACGACAAGGGGTATAATCACTCGTCCGATAGTGAAAATTGTTCTCCTCCCTCCTTGCTAAATTTTATTACAATATATCCTTATTTATTTAATTTTGCACGACGTGTTTTGTTATGATATCCAACAACTGTGCAAAGTATGGTGGAAAACGGTTCATAACCTGATATAGCTGTCATATAAACAGATCTTGGGTCTTGACTTCTTGAGCCTCTAGAGGGTGCAATTCGTATCCGATTTGGTTGAAATTTAACATGACGTATTTTATTCTTACTTTCAACAACTGTGTCAAATAAGGTTCAAATCGGTTCATAACCCGATTTAGCTGCCATATAAACCGATCTGGGATCTTGACTTCTGGAGCCTCTAGGGGTCGCAATTATTATCCGATTTGCCTGAAATTTACGACGGATCCCCACATGACCATCAGCTTAGGTGTTTATTATGGTCTGAATCGGTCTATAGCCCGATACAGCTCCCATATAAATCGATCTCTCTATTTTACATCTTGAGCTCCCAAAGGGCGCAATTCTTATTCGAATTGGCTGACATATTACACAGGTCTCCAACATATAATTTAATTGTGGTCCAAACCGGACCATATCTTGATATCGCTCTAATAGCAGAGCAAATCTTTTGTTATATCCTTTTTTGCCTAAGAAGAGATGCCGGGATAAGAACTCGACAAATGCGATCCATAATGGAGGGTATATAAGATTCGGCCCGGCCGAACTTAGCACGCTTTTACTTGTGTTTAATTCCTTGTTTTGGATAGGATGGAGAGAGGGCGATTGCCCTATGAGATATTTTTTTCATTTGAAAACAATATAATCTCAGTCGTCCTACATGACAGTTTGGTGTTGTTTTTTTTTTGGGAGGAAAGGGTCGCTCACCCCGACGCAAAGTCCCAAAAGACAATTTATTTGATTACACGATATATTGGGTTGCCAAAAACTAATTGCGGATTTTTCATATAGTCGACGTTGACAAATTTTTTCACAGCTTGTGACTCTGTAATTGCATTCTTTCTTCTGTCAGTTATCAGCTGTTACTTTTAGCTTGCTTTAGAAAAAAAGTGTAAAAAAAAAGTATATTTGATAAAGTTCATTCTAAGTTTTATTAAAAATGCGTTTACTTTCTTTTAAAAAATCCGCAATTACTTTTTGGGCAACCCCATACATGTGCAGCTGAACGGCAGGATGGCTGGACGTGACCCAGTTTCTTGAATCCTTATATCAACATTAGATTCGAACTTATATCAACATTAGATCTACTGAAATAGATCTTTCCTTTAATACACATATTATCCCGCTGGAAGTACACGTCTTATTGAAGGAAATTTAGAGGGTGGGCCGGTCCCAGACTCTTTGCCAAACATGTATACCAGATTCGTAGTCAACTCCCAACGACCTTTCATTTGGCACCCAGTTTGTGACGTTGAACATTTATGCCTGTTTAAGAGGTTTTGGGGATGGGGAGACACCGTAGACACCTTGGACCAAATTCTTATAACAATTTATAAACACCTTTCATTTGATATCCATATTATCCCAATTGGTAAATAACCCCTACTGGCGGGTTTTGGGGAGTAGGGAGGCGCCTCAGATACCAAGGACTTACTTACCTTACCTTACTTTACTTTTAAATACCTTTCATTTGATATGTTCAGCTAGTGATATATATTGGGTTGCCCAAAAAGTAATTGCGGATTTTTTCTTCTGTCAGTTATCAGCTGTTACTTTTAGCTTGCTTTAGAAAAAAAGTGTAAAAAAGTAAATTCGACTAAAGTTCATTCAAAGTTTTACTAAAAATTCATTGACTTTCATTTAAAAAATCCGCAATTACTTTTTGGGCAACCCAATAGATATAGCCCCATATAAACGCCCTAATCTCCTGATTTTACTTCTTGAGTCCTTCGAAACCTCGTTTATAACAAATTTTATTGAAATAAAATTCCTTAATATATAACCACCTCTGGTCAAACAATTTAATGGCCCCATATGTTCACAAAACAATGGCAAAAAATAATGCCCACACCCTATTCATTCTATCGTACATCAATATTTCGATGTATTGCAAACGGAATGGCAAAATAAATATCTTCCCATCCTATGGCGTTGGATCTACAAAGGTGAACTGACATTTTTTCTTAAAGGCAGACATGCTTAAAGTTTTTATACACATATGGGTCTAAGAAGTCTTTAAAGTTTCAATTTTAGAAACATTCAAAAGTCCAATTCCTAGGAAACATTTAATATTTTGCAAACGAAACGCTACTTCTTCAGTTTTCTTCCTTCTGCCATAATTCCAAGGAAATTTCTTCCCGGAAACAAAACCTTCCTCAATGAAAATGATAGAAAACTTCATATTGACTTATTAGAGCTCATCACTGTTAAACATATCCATGAATGGGTTTTCTATATCTCATCCTAACATAATGAGAGATTCTGCGCACTAAACGCCTAAAACTGTTCCCATTTATAAATTTCCCCATATTTTGTAAGCAAAGAGAGTACTAAAAACCAAACTCTCCTCGATGGAGAGCATCAAGTTATCACATTCGGCTAAAAACTTTGGTTGAAGATATTGTCGCCCAGCAAAGTTGGAATAGCGGAAGTTGGGTAAACATTAGGCGGCATCAAAATTTTTGTTTACACACAGTGTTTTTTCCAACTAATACGCCTCAACGACTCCCTAAAGGAGTTTAAAATGATTTATTTGAAATAAAAATTTTAAAACTCTGTTGGCATGTCAAATAAATTAAAAATTCCCCTAGAGAATAGAATCACACTTGGCCATATGGGTGTGTGTGTGTGTGTGTGTGTGGGCATGTGTTTTTATTATCCTTTGCCATTGGTCCCACAAGTATGGTGGTTATTTGTATTGTCGGCATATCATTAGAATTGAAATGGTACGTGATTTATGGGCAATTTTTCGCACAGCTTTATGGGTGTCCATGGCTATGTGTGGTGCGCGTTTGCTCAACAAATCCCACACAATTGTGTTTGACCGTTAAATGCTTTATCACATACGAGCACGCACACATACACATAGACACACTCAATGTATGCCATGCCATAAGCACCCCAGCATGTCTTTAGTGCGTATGTAAATTATTTGATTTAAAACAATATGCTTATTTTTTTTTCTTCTCTTCTACACTCTCCGCTGCCCAAAAGAAAAAAAAACACATGACCCTAGACCACTAAATGTCGATCTATTGTTTATTTTCGGTCATCATGACCAAAGCGAAGCTCAGTCAACAAAAGGACGTGTTAATTTTTTTTTTTCGTTTGAAAGAGACTGGAAAATATTTTCGCTATACAAATAAAACACCATAGAGCATTGGTATAAAAATGTAAAATTTATGAGCCACAAGGGTTGTCAACAAATGGTTATGGACAACTACGACATATTAATGATTGTCCCCTAGGTTCACGAAACGTGAGAAATGTGTTCACATTTGAATGATGTGATGTCCTAAAGGCGATTATGTGGTTTAGAGCAAGTTTTAATTGTTGCACATACGTAGGTGTCACACTCGGATGTGTATTGGGCCATAACGGGAGTATGTAGGACCAAATGGCACATTTCCAACCTGGTGGTGAAATTATTTGCGTATGTGTAAACTAATAAATTTTGTGGTCACTCTTGCAGAAGGGAAGCTCTAAACAAAATAGAAATTTTGATTTACTCAAATGTTTTATCATATTACCATCATTATGGAGCTCTTTGGGACACAGACAGGCATATATTTCATTATTATTTACTATAATTTACAAATTTATTTATTTTGTTTTGAGGAAATATTGAAGGGCTTCAATGAAGCCGAATTAGCAGTATTCGCATGCGACTAGTGAGGGTCTATGTCTTTTGGGTGTGCTTATATGGGTTGCCCAAAAAGTAATTGCGGATTTTTTAAAAGAAAGTAAATGCATTTTTAATAAAACTTAGAATGAATTTTAATCAAATATACTTTTTTTACACTTTTTTTCTAAAGCAAGCTAAAAGTAACAGCTGATAACTGACAGAAGAAATAATGCAATTACAGAGTCACAAGCTGTGAAAAAATTTGTCAACGCCGACTATATGAAAAATCCGCAATTACTTTTTGGGCAACCCAATATTTATAACTCAAATTGCGGAACTGGTCTATGTAGGGTATAAAGATATACTTAAATAAACCGATTGAAGTGAAATTGGGTTTGAACCCTTATAGGGGCCTTAAAACGCAAATTTCCCAAAATTGCAACTTTTCAAAAATTTGACTTCTGTGGAGATTGATCGCACTACATTACAAATAAGCTCATCTTCGAACTTAGTATATATATTGCAAAACAAGTAAGGGCGGGTTAAAGTCGGACAAAGCCGACATTTTGATACCCTATACCACATAGGGTATGCTAAGTTGGCTAAGTCGTCGAAATTCGTTGTGCAAATTTTTGAGATGATCGGTTGATAAATACGATTGCAAAGGCCTTACAATTGAAAATCGGGAGAAACATATATTTGGAGGTCACCGTAGCGCAGAGGTTAGCATGACGCTTAATGCCTGGGTTCGAATCGTGACGAGATCATCCAAAACACTTTCAGCGGTAGTTATCCCCTCCCAATGGTGGCAAAATTTGTGAGGTACTGTTCCATTTGGTATGGCAGCCATGTGAAACCTTCTCCCCAAAAGAGGTGTTGCACTGCGGCACGCCGTTCGGACTCGGCTATAAAAAGGAGGCCCCTTATCATTGAACATAAAAACTTGAATCGGACTGCACTCATATTCGAGAAGTTTGCTCCTGTTCCTTAATAGAATGTTCATGGGCAAATCTGAATTTTACATATATATAGGAGCTATATCTAAACCTTCACCGATTTCTAGGAAAAGGTGATCAGTAGAGACATAAGACAAGCTTTCATAAAAATTATTGCAGTATTACATGTTTTGTGCTCAATTTATTTGGTCTTGAAATCTTATATATAAAAATCAATTTGTGTTTGTTTGTGTGATATAGACTCAGAAACGGCTGGACCGATTTTCTAGAAATTTTCGCAGATGGTTCATAATAATCCCGTGGTTAAAATAGGGTACTAAATTTTTTCATATCTGAAGAGGGGCGGACCCTCCCCCTTACACTAATTATCAGAAAGGCCAGATCTCGGAGATGGGTGGTGCGATTTAAGCGAAATTTTGTGTGCTCTCAGATAGTACACAAAAAATAAAAATTTGGTATCCAAATTTCGGGTGGGGTACCTAGGGGGGCCGCCCCACCCTAAAACCTACCAAACATATATTTAGACCAATCACGACAATATGGGACTCAAATGAAAGGTATTTTGGATAAGAAAACGTATCTGATATCCAATCGTCGGACTAATTGTTACCCCACCCATGGCAATATGGGACTCAAATGAAAGGTATTTGCGAAGAGAATACGAATTTGATATCCAAATGTGGGACCACGTTTCTGGGGGTCCACTTCCTTCCTTCCCCAAAACACCTCCTAACCAGCACTTATTTACTGACCATTGACATATGGGGCTTAAATAAAAGGTATTTGTGTGTAGAATTAGAATCTGATATCCAAATATGGGACCAAGTGTTTGGGGGGCCGTCTCTCCCCAAAAACCTCCTCCAAAGGGGACAAATTTACGACCATAGCCACATGGGGCTCAAATGAAAGGTCATTGGGAGTAAAGCACGAATCTGATATCAATATTCGGGAAAAGTGTCTATTGGGGCCACCCCACCCCCACAACATCACCCAAATAGGAAGTATTTGCTGACTATTGCAATATAAAGCTCAAATAAGAGCATTTTTTTAGAGTAGAATACCAATCCGATATATATTTTCAAGGCCAACTCACTGAGTGGCCGCCCATCCCCGAAAACACCCCCAAGCCGGTCTTGTTTGCCGACTATGGAAATTTGGGGCTCAAATTAAAGATATTTGAGCGTAGACCACGTATTTTATATCAACATTAGGGACCAACTGTCTAGAAGACGTACCACCACCATAACAACCACCAAATAGGACGTATTTGCTCACCAAGACAATTTGGGTCTTAAAGAGAGTGGAACTAAATATTTATAGTTTTTAGGGCCAATACCCCAAACCGGGCTTATTTGCCGACTTTTGCAATAAGGATATTAAATGCGATTAGAAAACGAATTTGATATCCAATTTTGGGACCAATTTTCTGGGGGTCTACCCCTTTCCCAAAATACCTTACAAACAGCAATTTTTTACTGAACATCACAATATGGGGCTCAAATAAAGGTATTTGGGTGTAGAATACAAGTTTGCCGTAAAGGGAAAATTTCAATAAAATGTTCTCTAGAGATTTTTTTACTATGTTCTTGTTTACCGTTGAAAACCCATGTATTTCGCGATTGCTTTTTTGAACCTTTTTTGATAAATATTGACAGAGTGTTGTACTGAATAAAAATTGATCATTGAAAAAGAAAGAAAAAAAAATTTTCATAGACAAATGCGCATGCAACATTGTGGAACAGCGAAACGGTAGGTTGGACGCCGAAAATCCTATGGGAGGATCCAGATCGTGAGAAGACGAGGCTATTACTGAAAGGGAGTAAGTAGGAGGTCAGTATAGCTATTGGTATCATAACGGGACACTAGGACTACGAGCTCACTTATGAAAAATCGGTGCGGCAAGTAATACCATGTATAATGAAAATTTATAAATACAAACGTTTTTCAAGAAAAAATTAGAATGAAATATGTTAGATTTTAGCCAAAATCTCAATAAAATCGTACATAAATTCAATTCAGTTTTTCCTAAGGACAAAATTGTAATAAGATTTTTTCTAATCTTGTCTTTTTTTATACACAAAATTTTAATAAAATTTTCTCTAAAGACGCCAAAAATTTCAAAAAAAATTGGTTTCCTAAAAACAAAAATTTAATAACATTTTTTCTACAAACAAAATATCAATGAAAATTTTTTAAAAACAAAATTTCAGTAACATATTTTCCAAAAACAAAATTTTAATAAAAATTTCTTGAACGACTAAAATGTAAAATATTTTATTTTAAAGAAAAAATTTTTTATATTTTTATTTAAGAAAATATTTTTAAAAATTTCTTTGACGTTAATATTTTCATGAAAATTTCTCGAAGACAAACTTTTAACAAAATTTTCTCGAAAGAAAATTTGCTCGGAAGACTTAAATTTGAGAAAAAAAAATTTACAAAATTTTCAACTTTTGGAATTTTATAAAGGGTGATTTTTTTGAGGTTAGGATTTTCATGCATTAGTATTTGACAGATCACGTGGGATTTCAGACATGGTGTCAAAGAGAAAGATGCTCAGTATGCTTTGACATTTCATCATGAATAGACTTAATAACGAGCAACGCTTGCAAATCATTGAATTTTATTACCAAAATCAGTGTTCGGTTCGAAATGTGTTCATTCACCGTAACGTTGCGTCCAACAGCATCTTTGAAAAAATACGTTCCAATGATTCCACCAGCGTACAAACCACACCAAACAGTGCATTTTTCGGGATGCATGGGCAGTTCTTGAACGGCTTCTGGTTGCTCTTCACTCCAAATGCGGCAATTTTGCTTATTTACGTAGCCATTCAACCAGAAATGAGCCTCATCGCTGAACAAAATTTGTCAAAATTTGAACACATTTCGAACCGAACACTGATTTTGGTAATAAAATTCAATGATTTGCAAGCGTTGCTCGTTAGTAAGTCTATTCATGATGAAATGTCAAAGCATACTGAGCATCTTTCTCTTTGACACCATGTCTGAAATCCCACGTGATCTGTCAAATACTAATGCATGAAAATCCTAACCTCAAAAAAATCACCCTTTATATCTGCCAGTCACCTCTTTTACTCTCGCCACTAAACTCTCACATAAAGCTTTGCTTTCTCACAAATAACCCATTCTTGAGTAAAAAAGCAACAACAATTTGCTTTGTTTCTGCTTCTTCTTCTTCTTTTGAAAATTAATCCCCTATTTTCATGGCTTTCCTGTTCGGAAAATTTATTTTCATATATTATATTCTGCACACCTCTGGAAAAATATCTTTCGATTGATGCCAATTTCAAAAAAATTCATAGTTAATTTGGCCGTAATATGTACCACAAATTAGCCTTTATGAAACCAGTGGCCTTTTAATAATGTAAATATGTATATGTATTAATACTCACCAAGGTTTTTCGCTTTTGATATGCAACGCTGTGTATCTCCTTTTCTTTAGTTTCTTTCTGCCCAATAGTCAATATTCCTTTGCACTTTATTCTCTCTCGTTTCACAATTTTTTTTTTCACCGTCGCGAAATTAATTCTTTAACGCACAGTTGTTTTTTTTTTCCTATCTTTCAAACCATTTACTATGCCCTGACATGCACTCGCACAACCCGAATCATTTATTCTTTCATTCGCCAACTAATAAGTTTCTTAATCGTGGCAGAATTGTACTTATCAAACACAAAATCCACTCTGTTTTTATTGTATTTGCTTTATATTTGCACATTTTACTCTAGCCTTATGCTGTTTTGTATGATTTTTAGCAAAAGTTAAAATTTACTCACATATGCGCGAACGGTTCGAAAAAAACTGAGCAGTCACAAAGCAAACAGCGCTGCGAAGAATTCAGGCGCACACGGAACCACACACTTGATGGCATCTCCCACTCCACTCCACACCACTAACAACCATAATATAATGAGAGAGAGAGAGAGAGAGTAAAATTTAGTATTTGCATTTATGTATGTTAATAAACCCTCAACCGCTGTTGGCAAATGAATAGGGACAAAATTAAATTACACTTTAATGCACTGCACCATAGTCACTTGTTGTTGTTTGTTGGTATATTGAAAAAAAATTTCGTAATATTTGAGATAATGTGTTTAACATTTTTTCGTTGTGGTTTTGCTTGATTTTTGGCACTGTTCACATATGCGCGAATGGTTCCAAACGAACTGAGCTGTCTGTCGGCAGATACTGTACGAGCAACCGAGGTGCATCATCGTATTGTCTTCCCCACCATACTCCACTGTCAGAGGCAATACTACAACATTTGAAGTTCACAATTCGTTCAACAGGCAATATGCTCTTGCACTCTCTTTTTTTTGGCTGTTCAGCTCTTTTTCCGAATGCCCTTACGAAGCCGTTATTTAAACCGAAGGTACTTCATTTTACGTATCCACATTTCGTTTTAGCAATTTACTGAAGCAACGGAAGTTAGTCTTATGTCGATTAACTATTTTGTTTCACCGAAATTACGCATTTAATGGACAGTATCCCAATGGTATTTCTTCTTGCACACAATTCGTTTTTTTTAAGAGATTTGTTGTACCCACTAAAAACGCATGGCACAACGCGAATCATTCATTCGGCAGTTCACAATTTTCTCATTCGTCCAGAAATAACACTTTTGAAACACATACATCACTTTTAGTTAATTTTGTTTTTTTAATAACATTTACATTATATTTCCACAAATTGAAATGTGGTTATTTTGCATGATTTTCATCAGATGTACCAAATTACTAACGAATGCGCGAATGGTTGAAAAATAACTGAGTGATCGCTTGGCAAACAGCACTGCACAGAACCTAGCCCCACACAGAACCACACTTGAAATGCATCTCCCATTCCCCGCAAACTGCCATATAATATATAATGAGAGAGGGAGAGTACACTGTAATACATATTAGCATGTATGTATTTTAAGGCACACACAACTGTTGTTGGCGAATAAATAGCTACATGTTATTTGTTCTTCTTTTGCATACGAGTGCTCCCCTCTTCACACCCCGCGTTAAGCCTCGATCAAATTTAAAGTGACAATGAGAGCAACACTTGTTGGTGGTTATGTACTCTAATGAACACCAAATCTTATTTTTGAGAAACTAGCAAAGCAGTTTTAGCAGATGAAAAAAATTATTAATGTCGGCGCGAATGGTTGCAAAATAACTGAGCGGTCGCTTGGCAAACAGCACTGCACAGAACCCAGCCCCACACAGAACCGCACTTGATATGCGTCTCCCATTCCAACAAACTGCCAAATAAAATATAGTGAGAGAGGGAGAGTACACTAATACATATTAGTATTTATGAATTCTAAGCACACACAACTGTTGTTGGTGAATAAATAGCCACTTGTTGTTTGTTCTTTTTTTTTGCATGCCAACCATTTTTTTTGTATTTGCTCCAATATGTTCTTAATGTATTTAAAGTTGTGCTTTTGTTTGATGTTCAAAATTCGCAAATACCGAACAAACACAATACAAGAAATTCCGAAGCACAAACGAGTGCTCCCCTCTTCACACCCCGTGTCAATCATATTTAACGTGCCAATGAGAGCAACACTTGTTGATGGTTATGTGTTCTAATGAACACCAAATCTTATTTTTGAGAACCTAGCAAAAGCAGTTTAAGCAGATGTAACAAATTATTAACGTATGCGCGAATGGTTGAAAAATAACTGAGCGGTCGCTTGGTAAACAGCGCTGCGCAGAACCCACAGCGCTGCGCAAAACCCAAAGCGCTGCGAAGGCCCACATAGAATTGCAATTGAAATGCGTCTCCCACTCCCCACAAATTGAGAGTCAACAGACCTACATTGAGAGAGTAAGAGTAAACTACAATATTAGCATGTATGTATTTTAAGGCACACTCAACTGATGTTGAACTGAATAAATAGCCACCTGTTGGTTGTTTTTTTTTTTGCATACCAACCAAATTTTTTCGTATTTGCTCCAATATGCTCTTAATGTATTTTATGTTGTGCTTTTGATTGATTTTTAACAAAATTCACAAATACCGAACAAACACAATACAAGGAAATCCGAAGCACACACTAGTGCTCCCCTCTCTACATCTCTCCTGAAGAAATCGAACAAATTGAACGTTGACAGTGAGTGCAACAGTTGTTGGCGGTTACATTTGTTAATGAACACCAAATATTATGTTGGACAGTTTAGTCAAGGAGTAAATGAACTGTACTATGAATGCATAATAACAACTTTTTGTTGTTTTTATTGTTGCATTTCCAACAAAATGTTTACTACACTTGCAAGTTAAATGCTTGTGTGGTCTTTTGTTTGATTTCAAGCATAATTTAAGAATCACTAAAGTATGCGCGAATGATTAGAAAATTTCTAAACTGCCGTCTGTACGGAGCAGTGCGAGTAACATGAGCACATACATACATACATCCATTTCAACCCCTAAGGAAGTAAATAAAATGCAATAAAGAGAGTGAGAGTAACATTCATTTGGGATGATGTGTGGAGATGAGAGCTGAATTGTTGTTGGGTAACATAGTCAAAGAAGAAGAAAACAACGAAAATAAAATTTAAAAACAGTGTTGCCATTTCGAGCTTTTTCTTCTAAAATTGGTCGGATGGAACTTACATTTTAGGGAGTTGGTCAGATGGAGGGCCCAATTCGATGCTGGTATATTCGAAATCCAATCTACTTGCAAAACATTTCATGCAAAAACATAATAAGTACAATGATGTGTTAATATTGCAATAATGTGAATATTCTTCAACCAATTTTTACAAATTTTAAATTTTTATGAAATTATTTACGCATTTAGAGGGGATTCGGTGCACGCCTATTTTTTACAGGGTAGGTTTTCATTCTCAAAATCCGACCCGATTCAACAAAAGAAAAATTATTTTCTAATACACATTTTTGGTATTAAAACTTTTTATTTTGGCCAATTGAAACCGAAATGTAATATTGTTAATTAAAACTATAAATTTTAAAGATACTCTCATTATATCGTTGTCAAAAACTAATGAACCGATTTTGACCAATTTTTAGAGATTTCGTCTTTAAGTAAAAACGAGATAAGTTCGGTCAGGCTGAATTTTGTATACCCTCCACCATGGAACGCATTTGTCAAGTTCTTTGCACGGTTTCTCTTTATAGGCAGAAATTTATACATATCAAGCTACAAATTGCATGGATTTTTTATACCCACCACCATAGGACGCAACACAATTGCCTACCCTACAAAGTATATATATTTCGGATCGTCGTAAAATTCTAAGACGATTTAACGATGTCCGTGTTTTTGTCCGTCCGTCTGTTTTAATCACTCTAGAGCCTTTAAAAATTGGCGCAGTTTTTTGCTGCATGCAGTTTAAGTTTTTGAACGGGCCAAATCGGACCATATTTGGATATAGCTTCTATATAGACCGATCTGCCGGTAAAGGGTCTAAAGCCCATAAATGCTTTATGTATTACCCGATTTCACTGATATTTAAAACAGTGCGTTGTTTTGAGCCTCCCGACATCCGACTTAAATATGGTTCAGGTCGGACTATATTTGGATATAGCTGTCATATAAAAGATCTGCCGGTAAAAGGTCTGAAGCCCATAAAAGCTTTATTTTTTATCCGTTTTCGCTGAAATTTGTAACAGTGAATAGTTTTAGGCCTCTTGTCATCCGACCCAAATATGGTTCAGATCGGACCATCTGAGCTGCATTTACTTCCCAATTCCGCTGAAATGTGAAGCAGTGAGTTGTTTTAAGCCTCCTGACATCCGACCCATATATGAATCAGATCAGACTACGAGTATAGAGATATAGCTTTCATATAGACAGATCTTCTAATTTAGAGTCTTAGTCCCATAAAAAACGGATATCCTGTCTGTTCCTACATTCACAAAAAGCAGGTCATTGACAAAAAAAGTGGAAGCTGTCCTCCGAGGCGTCGATCTCAAGACACCACCGACAGATGTCATTATTTCTAATGCCAATACGAGACATATGCTTAACCCCGTTTACACTGCTCTTTATATCTGGATTTAATGGCTTGATCATCTGTTTTCCCTTTATAAAATCAATCAGCTGAGAAGAGCCTTCAATCCGGATTCAATGAGCAGTGTTAACGGGGTTTAACTTAACTTATTATATCCTGTTTTAATTCCGATAACCATACTCAGATGTGCTTTTTCCATTGACAACAGACTATCGATTTCGAGCGTACATCCATTTGAATTCCATGAAAAAGAAAACCATTTATCTTTATAACGCTCCTTAATTCCATAGAAATAGGTAGTGATTGACACAGAAGCAAGTATTACACCCGATTTTACAAGCATGTCCGCCTTCTCATTTCCAATAAAATCCGTATGTCTGGGAAACCAGCAAAAGTCCGGATTATGATACCTCTGAAGACAATTTAATACCTCTCAATATTGACCCAAAACCTTAGATCTTATACTCGTGCCAAGTAAAGCCTTCAGTGCTACTTGACTTTCGCTGTAGATACAGATATTATATCGATTTAAACCTCTGGATAGGATAATCTCTGCAGCCCTAGTTAAAGCGAAGACCTCTGCCTGGAAAATACTGCAGTCATCACGCTTTCGCAAAGAGGGGTTAATGTCAACCTCACCGCAATATATGCTACAACCTGTACCATTCTCTATCTTGGATCCAACTGTAATTAAATTAATATCCGTAAACATAATTCGACACTTTAGCCATTCCGTCTTAGTCGGTATCCTAATATATAGTCGGCAGTCTACTATTTCCGTTGCTACATGGAAGTCCGTCTGCAGGTCTTTCAATGAGCGATCCAGTATACAACACATTCATGACTATACCAACGCTAGTGTAATATTTTCATTTTGTGGGTATGATGATGGATGGGGTGGTGGATGGCTTGAATGTTGACGGTAACTTTGAGTCCCTATGGTTACGGTTAAGTCCAACGCCATTGGACCTGACGGGATTGATCCTACGTATACTTCTTCAGCGCTTATTACCACATTTTACCTACCTTTTCTATACAATGCTGAGTTCGAGCACATTTCCTACTTCTTAGAAACACGCTAAGATTGTGCCTGTGCCTAAACCTTATTTGAACTTTCGCTCTATTCAATTTTGTGTCACCTTTCCAAGGTTTTTAAAAAAATCATCTATTATCAGATATCTGAATATTTCTCGCAGAAATCGTTATTAATTTATATGCAATCATGTTTTTGCACTGACCACAGTTATATCTCCGCCTTGATCGAGGTTTCGGAATCCATAAGGAGCGACGTTGATAACAATAAGGTCTGCCTTCTGGTTCCACTTGATCACTCAAGGGCCATCGACACCGTTGATCACTGTAACTTGTGCTTTAAATTGTGCTCAAATTTAAAATTAATCTAGTATATCTACAAGACTCATAATGTCATACCTTTCGAATCGGTCACAATCGGTACATACGGGGTGCGCGGTGTCCAGATCACGTCAATTTTTAATTTTTTTTACTACATTCACAAGACTCATAATGCCATACCTTAGGAATCGGTAACAAACGGTACATAAGGGTGTTGGTAAGGTTGTTCCACAAGGGTCTATCGTCGATCCACTCCTTTTCTCTATGTAGGCTAACGACTATTCTCTTCAGTTCGTCTACAGCCGAGTACAAATGTATACAGATGACGTGCAAATCCACCTGATCAGCCATATGGATGACATTGATCAGAGTAATCGGAATCTAAATGAAGATCTTTTCCGTGCTTGTGAGTGGGCAAGGGGAATGGTCTTAATTTGAACACTCAGAAATCGAAGGGTCTGATTGCCCACAGGAATAAGCGATTGTCGTTGCGCAATATTAATGTCATTGTTAAAGGTGGGTAGTCTTAAGCAGCTTTCTGAGGAGGACAGACCTCATCAATGCTGTCGTTGGATGGACTTAGGTGAAACTAGGGGTATTGTGGCTAACTCATTCATTCACACCGCATAACATACTTTATCTCCTGGCGAAGATATATCTAGTGCCAGGTTTGATAAACTATGTGCATGGACTGAGTAGGATGCAACATGTACCGCCTTTTAACCAACTCATCCTCCTTAAGAACAGCATTCGCCCTCCATTCATCCCTCCCAGAAAATGAATTGAGAATGCCCTCACTCCAGTCGGCACTTTGCCAGGTAGTCGGAGACCCTCCTCAGTCTGCCCTCCGCATCAATAACACCCAGAAGCGAACTGTGGCCGCAACCATCGTCCTTCTACATGCCGAGCTCCCTCCTCCTGAGACCGACCATGGCGCCTACAGGCCTGTCTGCGGTGCGGATCTCAGTGCCCTTGTGACCCCGACGCGGATCAGTCTCTGGAACTTTTCGAACACCCTCGCACGCGTCCTCTTCTTTACGGCCTTCCACCACACCAGTGGTCCCAAGCTCAGTACTGGTTTCACGATGGCCGTATATAATCATCATCGTATATAAATTTTGGGGATTACCCCCCACTTTCTACCGAACATTCTCCTGCAGGAATAAAGAGTACACAGTGCCTTACAGCTTCTTTCCTCGTTATTCCTCTTCAAAGATAGTTTCAAATCGAGGACTATACATGGGTACTTCGCCTCCTTCGACAGACGCAGGGTGACCCCGTCCAAGGACGGGAGTCTGAACTCCGGTATCTTATAACTATGCGTGAAGAGCACCAGTTCAGTCTTCCCTGGGTTGATCCTCAACCCATTTCTGATAGCCCATCGCGACAACCGCTACAGTGACCCTTCCATGATCTCGCTGATCGTCAACAGAAACCTGCCTTGGACCAGCAGAAGCGAACGACGTTGTGCTTTTCTTTAAAATCAAGATTTTGATAACAATTCCTCCAAAGACAAAATAAAATAAATTCTGTCTTAAGACACACACCTATTCATCAAAAATCGAAAAATGGATTTTCTTAAGAACCAATTACTATATTCAGTCAAAAAAAAAACTGGTTTGTAAGAACCGAATTGATCACAGTATTATTTTCACATACAATTGATCGAAACCGGTAACTAAGTGACACAGACATTAGACATACAGGCTGCAAGGTTTAATACCCATACCCGAATAGTCGTATTGGATATATTACAGTATTTCTTAATTACTGTTATATATCCAATATATGTCGTTGCATTCTTGAAAGACTAATCGTTGTTAACTGTTTCAGGATTCTCGTACGTATATATGATATAGGTACATACATATCAAATATATACAAATAACGGTACTACGATGTATCCAATTATGTTACTAATGAAAGCAAATTGATGATTACCTTTGAAATCTACCAAAATCGGTCTGAGTAGTCCATCCGAATAAATCCTAAAATTTATAAATCCATCCTACCAAATTTGGTAGAAAAAGCTTAAATGGCAACACTGTTCACTAACGAAGTTGTCAACAAAAAGTGTCTCTTGCTCTCATTACTGAATTTTTCGATCTCATTTGGAGGGGTATGCATACGTAACAGTCCAACAAATTTTACTCTCATTCGTGCTCACTTTGTTGTCATTCGCATATAATTGTTTCTTGGCGGGGGAGGTGGGGTGATGCATTTAAATTATGTGTGCGCCTGAATTTCTGAATAGCTGCTTCTTTCAGTATTCGCGCATACATAAATTTTGCACCATCCGCGCATAGATTGTTATTGCTTTCAATAGCTTTAGTTGAAAATCGTAAAAAAAACACAATAAGTGAAGCATATAGAATGTCCTATGAAACAGAAAAATTTTGAAAAATAAAAACACCAAGTTCCATTTCGACGATTGAAAATTTGCGAAATAAGAATTGGCTTTGTGTAGTACGTAAAAGTGATTCCCAAAATGGCAAAAGATTTATTTTTTTTTGTTTTAATAATGGTTTTAGAGAGCGGAGGGGATAGTGGTTATGAAACAGATGAATGACTTAAATGAGTGCAAGAGACTGCAAGAAACATGTAGAAATGAACAAGGCGATTATTGGCCACATATAAAATAGACAATGCTTAAAAACTTGGTGCAGGCGCTTAAATTATGTATTCTTGCAATAATTACATACAATACAAATATTTTAATAGATGAAAATTTATCTATGAATGCGCAGCAGAAATTTAAAACAAACGACAATAAACACTACTCCTTTGTTACGCACCTTCATTAACAACAAGTGGCTATTGTGCTTTAAAGCTAAATTCTCTTTTCCATTTTAGTTGGGCAAATTGTAGAACAATTTAGTGTTCACTAACATGTTAACTGTGAACAAAATGTTTCTCTTACTCTCATTATTTATTTTTTGTTCTTGATTGGTGGAGTATGGTGGGGAGATGAATACATAATAAAATTTGTCTCTCATTCTCGCTCTCATTAATACAAGTCTCTAGCTGATTATGGTTTGTGGAAAGTGCCGGTGGAATATGAATTTCGTCTTGTTTGGTGGGGTATGGTGGGGAGATGCGTATATAATAAAATTTTACTCTCATTCTCGCTCTCATTAATACAAGTCAATAGCTTATTATGGTTTGCGTGTGGGGTTGATGGAATATGCATTTCGTTCTCAATTGGTGGGGAATGGTGGGGAGATGCACACATAAAAAAATTTACACTCATTCTCGATCTCATTAATACAAGTTTAATGGTTGGGGTGGTTATGGTTTGATGGTTGGGGTGGTTGTGGTTTGATGGTTGGGGAGATGGAATATGCGTTTCAAATATGTATGCGCGTGAGTTCTACGCAGTGCTGTTGGCTCAGTTAGTTTTTAACCGTTCGCGCATCCATTAGTGGCTTGAGTCTTGTACAGAAAATCAAACAGAAAATACAACACGAACAAATTATTAAAAGGTCCAGTACAAAAGAAATTTGTGAAAAATTCAAACACAAAGTGGATATTGTGCATTAAAAGTTCAAAAACCGCTACGTTAACGAAAATTGTGAAATGCAAATATAATGATTTGGCATTGCTGTCGAAAAATGTTACAGTACAGTCACAAATGGTGTTGTTGTTATTGTCGATTTTAACGGTTTCGGTCATCGTTTGAGATATAAGATCAACATTAAAAGGGAGCAGGGAGAAAGATGGACAATTTGATGAGTTTATGAGAGTGAAAGATAAGTGTAGTTGTGCAGCAGGTATGGAAAAAAAACTTGGTAAGTACCAACCGAAAATAATACCCTAAATCAAACAATACCTATGTATCTTTCTTTTGTTATTTAATATCTACACATATGAATATAAAAAAATTAGGATTTTACTTTCAATAAATGAATGCAAATGCTATCTTACTTCCAAAACTGCCCCTTTTCATACTTCGAAAAAAATGGCTGAAATAATTAGTTTCACTTACTAAACGTAAATAAAATAATAATGGAATAAAAAAAAGCTGTTAATTAATACTTTAATATTAAATAGGTATTTAGTATTTTGTTTTTTCATTACCTTACTTACATTGGATGCCACCGTAGCGCAGAGGTAAGCATGTCTGTGTATGACGCTGAACGCCTGGGTTTGAATTAGAGAACGGTTTGAATGGCATTTTCATTGCCTATGAATCCATTCGTAAAAATCATGCATGTTCTCGTCACCCCACATCATTTCAAAACAACAGCATTCAACTCTAATCATAGAAAGAGAATATGACGAAGTCGTGCGTTGCATTGCATGTCTTTTGTTAATCTTACTTAACACTCTCAAAGGCAACGAATATGCAGCGAATGGTGTGAATTCCTTTAGTGTTGATTGTATAAAGCTTTATAGCTTTTAAAATGAATATAATTAAATACTTTGTTAATTTCTGTTGTAACCATCACCATGGAACGGGGAGAGGTATTGGCGAAGAGAGGTTATATAATTTTTTGATATTGGAATGGGTCGGACCCTCCTCCATACCCCTAAAGTAACACTCAAAAATAGAAGTAGGCCGCTAGGGACAATATGGAACTCAAATGAAAGGAATTTGAGAGTAGAGTACGAATTTGATATTAAAAATTGGGTTCAAGCATCTGTGGAGCCGAACCCACCATTAAACCCCTATATAAACCCCCATGTTAGCTGATAATGGTAATATGGGACACAAATGAAAATTAATGGTGAGTAGAATACGAATATGGTATTAAAAGTTGTGTCAAATTCTGGGTGCCATCATTCTCCGAAACCGCGTTACAGATCGGCCATACAATATGGAACCCAAATGAAAGGTATATGAAAGTAGAGCACGAAACTGATATCTATTTTCTGGATCAAGTGTCTGGGTGGCCGTCCTGCCACCAAAACACCCCAAAAGCCGGATATATTTATAGATCTTAGCAATATGGGTTTCAAAAGAAAGGTATTTTGAATTAGAAGACGGATTTAGTATCCAATTCTGGTGCCAGGGGTCTGGGAGCCGAAAATTGTAATATGGGGGTGGGGTACACCATAGTGCAATTTTTGGTAAGTATGACCCGGGCATATGGCGTCAGAAGCGGTTACTAAATTAGTGTTCTACGTCCAAATACCTTTCCATGGTCAAAAAATGTCCTATTCGGTGGTGTTTTTTGGGGTGGGGCTGCTTTAAGGGGAGGATCCGTCCCCATCCGATATCAACAATTTGCAAAGCTATTGCTCCTTCCAGACCAACTTACTCAATCTGTGAAAATTTTAGATTACGTAGGTTAGAATTTTAGGTTCGCATTCAACTTCAAATATTCATCACTTGATTCTCACATTTTCATGACCGGTCAGTTAACCAATTTGGGGTGGTGTTAGGGGTTAGAGCCAAACCCAGACGATACTTGGACACAATTTTTGGTTTCATATTCGTAATCTACTCTCAAACACCTTTCATTTGAACCCCATATAATCATGATAGGCTAATATTACGATTTGGGGACTGGTTTAGGGGGTTGGGGCGGCCTCCATTTCTTGGACCTCATTTTTAATGTAATATTCGAAATCTACTTCCAAATAGGTTTGGGGCAGTTTTGGGCTTGGGCCGGTATACTGGATACGTGGACACATTTTTTAATAGCATTCGTACTCTACTCTCAGGAACTTTTCATTTGAGCCGCAGATGGCCCCCATCTGTCCACTTTGTTATAAGGGCGTGCTGTGGGGGTAAGGCAGTTTTAATTTTTTTTTAAATGTCTAACTCCATGTTTCTGATGCGTTACAGTCAAGCAAATTTTATTCTCATTCGTGCACCTTTCGCTGTGCTATGCTTATAATTTTTTGTTGGATGGGGGAGGTGGGGTGATGCATTTCAAGTATGTGTGCGCCAGAATTGCTACTTCTTTCGGCATTCGCGCATACATAAAATTTACACCTTTCGCGCATACATAGTTTATGCTTTCAATAGCTTTTGTTGAAAATCGTATAAAACACAATATGTGGAATATATAGAATGTCCTACAGAAAATTTTTTGAAAATAAAAATACCAAGTGGCTACTGCGCGTTATAGTTCGACGATTTAAGATTTGGCTTTGTTGAAGATAAACTTAAAAGTGATTTCCGAAATGGCAAATGATTTATTTTCTGTTTTAATAACGGCTTAGGACAGCGTTGAACAAAGAGCTGGGTAGTGGTTGAGAAACATAAACAGGAAAAACATGTAGAGATTAATTATTCGATTATCGGCCACATATAAAATAGACAATACAACTTTAAAAACTTTATGTAGGTGCATTAAATATGTATAGTTAAAAATTATACTTTGCTATGAATGCAATTATAACATTCATACAATATATATATTTTAATGGATGCACATTTATCAAAATTAGCGCTACCTATGCCCAGCAGAAATTTAAAACAAACGGCAATAAACACTACTCCTTTGTTACGGACCTTATTAAACTACTTGGTTGGGCAAAGATAACTGGGAACAAAATGTTTCTCTTGCTCTCATTATTAAAGTTTTGTTATTGATTGGTAAGGCATGGTGGGGAGATGCATACATAAAAAAATGTTTCTCTCATTCTCGCTCTCATTAACACAAGTCTCTAAGTTATTATGGTTTGCAGGTGTAGTGGTGGAATATGCGTTTCGTTCTCGATTGGTGGGCTATGGTGGGGAGATGCATACATAATAAAACTTTACTCTCATTCTCGATCTCATTAAACAAGTTTGTGGGTTGGGGTGGTTATGGTTTGAGGGTTGGGGAGATGGAATATGCGTTTCATATATGTGTGCGCGTGAGTTCCACGCAGAGCTGTTGGCTCAGTTACTTTTTACCCTTTCGCGCAGTGGCTTTAGTGGCTTTGGTGTTGTGCTGAAAATTAACGGAAACAAACGTACAAAATACAACATGACCTAGTTATTAAGAGGTTGTGGAATATGAATGTCGTTCTCTATTGGTGGGGTATGGTGGGGAGATGCATACATAATAAAATGTTACTCTCATTCTCGCTCTCATTAATACAAGTCCCTTGGTTATTATATTTTGCGGGTGGGGGTGGCAGAATATGCATTTCGTTCTCAATTGTTGGGGCGATACACACATAAAAAAATTTACACTCATTCTCGCTCTCATTAATACAAGTTTGTTGGTTGGGGTGGTTATGGTTTGGGGGTTAAGGAGATGGAATATGCGTTTCAAATATGTTTGCGGGTGAGTTCTACGCAGTGCTGTTGGCTCAGTTCATTTTTACTCTTTCGCGCATACGTAAGTGGCTTCGGTGTTGTATTGAAAATCAACAGAAACAAACATATAAAATACCACATCAACAAGTTATTAAGAGGTCCAGTACCAAAGATTTTTGTGAAAAATTCAAACACTAATTGGATATTGTACGTTAAAAGTTTAAAACCCCTACGTTTACGAAAATTTAATGATACGGCATTGGTGTAGAAAAATGTTACAGTGAGTCACATATGTGTGTTGTTGTTGTTATTGTCGATTTTAACGGGTTCGGGTATCGTTTGAAATATAAGCTCAATATTAAAAGAGAGCAGTGAGTACATTAGTTATTGGACAGAAGGGTAACTTGATGAGTTTATGAGAGTGAAAGATATGTGTAGTTGGGCACCAGGTATGGAAGAAAACTTGGTAAGTACCAACCGAAAATATTTAATACCCTAATTCAAAGAAATTTTTTTCTTTTGTTATATATGAAATACCTACATATATGCATAAATTCTTAAAATGTAACTTTCAATAAATTAATGCAAATTCTTTCCTATTTTCAAATTGCCTAAGGTCCATTTAAAAATTGTTTATTGCGTTAACTAAACGTAAATAAAATAATAGTGGAATAAAAATCACTGTTAATTAATACTTTAATATTAAATAGGTATTTAATATTTTGAATTTTCATTGCCTTACTTACCTTGGAGCCCATCGTAGCGCAGAGTATGTCTGCCTATGACCCTGAACGCCAAGGTTTGAATCCTGGCGAGACCATCAGAAAAACAATGTCAGTGTTGGTTTTTTTTCCCTCTTAATGCCGGCAACATTTGCGAGGTACTATGTGTAAAAACTTCCCCCAAAGATGTGTTGCATTGGGGCAAGCTGTCCGGAATCGGCTATAAAATGAAGGCCTCTGATCATTGAGCATAAACTTGAATCGGACAGTACTCATTGATATGCGAGAAATTTACCCCTGTTCCTTAGTGGAATGTCATGGGCAAATTTGCATTTACACTTATATAGGTTAGTTCGTTTTATACCCATCACCGATGGATAGGGGTATATTAGTCTTGTCATTCCGTTTGCAACACATCAAAATACCCATTTCCGACCGAATTTGACCAAGATTGGTCCAGATTTGGATATAGCTCTTTTTATTTAAAGTTAAGGTCGCATAAAAGGCGCATTTATTGTCCGATGTCGAAGAAATTTGGGACAGTGAGTCTCATTAGACTCCTCAACATCTTTCTACTATTTGGCCTAGATCGACCCAGATTGGGATACAGCTGCCATATAGACCGATCTCACGATTTAAGGTCTTGGGCCCATAAAATGCTCATTTATTGATCGATTTCGCCGAAATTTGGGACAGTGAGTTGTGTTAGGCCCAGCGACATCCTTCTTCAATTTGGCCCAGATCGGTCCAGATTTGGATATAGCTTCCATTTAGATTGATCCCTCATTTGAGGTTTAGGTCACATAAAATGCGCATTTATTGATCGATTTCGCCGAAATTTGGGACAGTGTGTTGCATTAGACCCCTCGACATCTTTCTTCAATTTGGCCCATATCGGTCCAGATTGGGATATAGCTGCCATATAGACCAATCTCACGATTTAAGGTCTTGAGCCCATAAAAGGCGCATTTATTGGCCGATTTCGCCCAAATTTGGGACAGTGAGTCTTGTTAGGCCCTTCGACATCCTTCTTCAATTTGGCCCAGATATGGATATAGCTGCCATATAGACCGATCTCTCCATTTAAGCTTTTGGTCCCGTAAAAGGCGCTTTTATCGCATTTATTGATCGATTTCGCCGAAATTTGGGACAGTGTGTTGCATTAGACCCCTCGACATCTTTCTTCAATTTGGCCCATATCGGTCCAGATTGGGATATAGCTGCCATATAGACCAATCTCACGATTTAAGGTCTTGAGCCCATAAAAGGCGCATTTATTGGCCGATTTCGCCCAAATTTGGGACAGTGAGTCTTGTTAGGCCCTTCGACATCCTTCTTCAATTTGGCCCAGATATGGATATAGCTGCCATATAGACCGATCTCTCCATTTAAGCTTTTGGTCCCGTAAAAGGCGCTTTTATTGTCCAATGTCGCCGAAATTTTTGACAGTGGGTTGTGTTGAGCCCCTCGACATTTCTATGCAATTTGGCCCGGATCGATCCAGATTTAGATACAGCTGCCATATAGACCGATTTCACGATTCACGGTCTTGGGACCATACAAGGCGCATTTATTGATCGATTTAGCCCAAATTTGTTGTTGTTGTTGTAGTAGCAGTGTGTGGTACACTGAGGCGGCAGCCCTTGCCGATCAGAATCTGTAAGGAATTCATCGGGTCAATCCGGTACGTACAACCGGCTGCCATGGGATTGAGCCCAAATTTGGTACAATGAGTTTTGTTAGGCCCTTCGACATCCTTCTTCAATTTGGCCCAGATGGGTTTAGATTTGGTTTGGGGCCGATTTAAGGTGTGGGGCCTTTAAAAGGCGCATTTATTGTCTGATTTCGCCGATATAAGGGATAGTGAGTTGTGTTTGGCTCTTCGATTTTTGTTCCACAATATTTTATTCTACAAAATTGAACAATGACTTGTACTTATTAGATCAATCATGTCTGATGTCCGTACCGAATTTGGTTCAAATCAGACCCTATTTCGATATAGCTGCTATGGGGGCATAAATTGTGCATTTTTCATCGGATGATGAGAGGTGGTTTATATATATACCCGAGGTGGTGGGTATCCAAATTACGGCCCGGCCGAACTCAACGCATTTTTACTTGTTTTTGTTGAGAGGACTCTTAATGACATCGGGGCCAAATTTGCTTGGGTTTACCAAAAGTACAGTTTTCCATTTGAGTTAATTGGGCAGAGAAATACCATAACATTTTGTGAAGTGGAGTGAAGATTCGGCTGCGGACGTTGAGGAAGGCCTTCGGCGATGTAGCCATGTCACAGAAAAAAATAGAAAAGAAAAATGGTACAAAAACTTCAAAGAGGGTCGAGAACGTGTTGATGTCTTGGAGCGCCCCGGACGACCATTGACATCAACGGATGACCAAGACGTTAATGAAGTAAAGGAATTTGGTTAGGTTAGGACGAAAAGAGGGTGTGGATAATAAATACACCCCATGGTCTTATGAACATACTCTTAAAGCGGCAATCGGCTTGTTGTGTGCTCTAAATTAGTGAATTAGTGCTTCAAATTCTTTGGTTGGCTGTTAGAGACCTTACTGATATGGTTGAAATATTAGAAGGATCCGTGAAAACCATTTTAAAAGACCATTTGGGCCAATGAAAAGTAGAATTTCTTTTGCTATCAAAAACCCTCAATTTCTTGGAAAAAAATCTTGCAAATTCTTGCAAACAAGTGCACAAAAATTTCGTCGCATTTCGTTCCGCAACTCCCGCATTCATCTGATCTAGCTCCATGTAACTTCTGGATATTTTTAAAACTCAAGAGGCCACTCCCGGGAACGCGTTTCGAATCGATTGAGGAAATTAAAGCTGTATCGATGAAGGCGTCGATGGCTATTCCGGAAAAATACTATTTGGCATGTTTCGAGGATTGAAAAAAAAAAACTTTGGCATAAGTGTATTTTACATTGTATTACATTGCAGGGGATGACATTGATTTAGAAGAATAAATGAAGATATTTCATTTTACAAATAAAAATTGGCCACAGCTAAAAGAACAAAGGGTGTTGGTTGGAATGTTTTTCCGTTTGTAGCTTCATTTTTCTTTGTATGCTTAATTATGTCAATATCGTCGTACATTTAATAAGGATCGATTCATACGATAATGTATATCCCAAGAACATTTCTAAAGTCACCATCATTAAATTTAATTGTGATCTTGTTCGCTAGACACACATTTAGCACGTTGGCATAAATCCTAGCAACGAAGCTATTGATGCAGCTGCAGTTAGCTGAGTCAGAACTTCTCTGATTTGCGGGTTAACTTACTCAGGTGATATGGCTGGCGGATGATCTCCAAGAATTGTATTCACTTGGTGAATGTTCAGCGTTTCCGCTACCATATCCTAGTGAATGCTCTTTAGACCCGGCTGATACGCTGTTTGGCGCTCCCATTTGTAGCGCTAAACCACTGGTTCGACATTATGAAGATCCAAACTGACATCCTTCGGCGGTAGTTGATTATCAGACTGTCCCGTTATGTAAGTAATTGCAGTACATCGAACTCAGCTGGGAAGTCCACACTGGCGCTGCTCTGTTCATTACTGACTGCCTTATTCTTTTGTACGTAATCAACAAGCATTCTTTGCCAAGACTACAGAAATAATTTTTTGGTGAAAATCGAACTCCACGACACGCAGCTTAATAATGTTACCTTGTTCCCAACACGGCTATGATCTAAAATTTCTGGTTTTCAGTAACTTCTTCCTATTTTTAGCTTTTTTTGGAATGTTTAATTTTAGTCCATAATAAAAAATTGACCTAGGAGTAAATTGAGATGCGAAACAACTAAATGTCATAAAAAGCATACACAAAATCAACACCACATTTTGCCAACATATATGGATGATATAAATTAATTACTTTTTATTACTATTGGGTGTCCCAAAAATAGTAAAAGGAAGTAAATGCATTTTTAATAAAACTTAGAATGAACTTCAATCAAATATACTTTTTTTACACTTTCTTTCTAAAGCGAGCTAAAAGTAACAGCTGATAACTGACAGAAGAAAGAATGCAATTACAGAGTCACAAGCTGTGAAAAAATTTGTCAACGCCGACCATATGAAAAATCCTCAAATTACTTTTTGGGCATCCCAATAAATTTTATGTCAATAGCCATAAACATTTCCTTTTTTACGAAACGAAGATATCGCAGCCCCTGCAATTAATACATTTGCATGGTCATACATTTAGAATGTGAAAAATGGTAATTAAATGTCATAGACAGTTATATAAAATTGCATTCACGTTTAAAATAGGCAATCATATGCATGCTCATAATTAAGATAATATCTTTGAAAGCGCGAATCGTTTCTTTACCTTGCACTCATACCCATGTGTTCTTCAAAGTATGAGAGCCACGCTAAATCCGAGTGGTGAGTTTCATTGAGTAATCAGCGAAGTAAATGCAACGATTTGAAGACTTTGTGCATATTCCCAATGCATCAAGTGCTATTTTCTTTTGGCTATTTGTGCGTGTGTGTGAGAGAGAAGGAGAGAGAAAGCAGACTGATTTCCTTACTTCCCCCCTCTTACTTACTATTGCCTATCCATCAAAACATAACATTAGAGGACAACACTAACAATTGATATACACATCTGTGGTAACGTAGGGTTCTGGTGAATAGAGACTTTGGTGAATTACAACAGCCCATAAAATTGGGAAGCAGTGGTAAAACAAGTAAAAACGAACGTACACCTAAGCCAGTAATCGGCTTGTTGTGCGCTCTAAATAAAGGGTGATTTTTTTGAGGTTAGGATTTTCATGCATTAGTATTTGACAGATCACGTGGGATTTCAGACATGGTGTCAAAGAGAAAGATGCTCAGTATGCTTTGACATTTCATCATGAATAGACTTACTAACGAGCAACGCTTGCAAATCATTGAATTTTATTACCAAAATCAGTGTTCGGTTCGAAATGTGTTCAAATTTTGACAAATTTTGTTCAGCGATGAGGCTCATTTCTGGTTGAATGGCTACGTAAATAAGCAAAATTGCCGCATTTGGAGTGAAGAGCAACCAGAAGCCGTTCAAGAACTGCCCATGCATCCCGAAAAATGCACTGTTTGGTGTGGTTTGTACGCTGGTGGAATCATTGGACCGTATTTTTTCAAAGATGCTGTTGGACGCAACGTTACGGTGAATGAACACATTTCGAACCGAACACTGATTTTGGTAATAAAATTCAATGATTTGCAAGCGTTGCTCGTTAGTAAGTCTATTCATGATGAAATGTCAAAGCATACTGAGCATCTTTCTCTTTGACACCATGTCTGAAATCCTACGTGATCTGTCAAATACTAATGCATGAAAATCCTAACCTCAAAAAAATCACCCTTTACAAAAAAAGTAACCTTGAAAAAGAAAATCTATGTTAGGAATACCGTGCTACTTACAAATTCCTTAATTATATTATACTAGCTGACCCGGGCACTCTCCGCTGCGCCTTCTTTTACTTTATATGGAACAAAAGTTTCCATGGAATATTTATTTTCGACGATTAAAGATCTTTGCTACGAAAATAGTATATCGCTTGACTAACAGTTTAACAATATAAGTGCCTTTATCTGAATCTACGAATTTAAGTTTGGATGTAAGGTGCACTCCATTCTTAAAATACTTCATTTCAGCCAGATATTCTCATGATGTCTGACTTAGGGGTGTTTTTGGGGGAGAGGTGGTCCCCCAGATACTTGCCCCTGAAAAAATATCAGCATCGTGCTCTTCTCTCAAATACCATTTATTTAAACCCCATATTGCCATTGGCTTAAGAGGAGTTTACAGGATGAGGCGTCCCCCAAACACATGGCCCCAAAATAGGTTATCAAATTCGTTTTCTAATCTCAAATACCTTTCATTTGAGCCACATATTGGCATGGTCGAAAAAGTTTTTCGCTTTGGGGGTGTTTTGGGAAAGGGGTGATGCCCTAAATACATGGTCCTAATGTTGATATCAGATGCGTGGTCTACTCCCACATACTTTTTATTTGAGCCCCATATTTCCATAGTCGCCAAACATGACCGGCTTGGGGGGTGTTTTGGGGGATAGGCGGCCACTCAGTGAGTTGGCCTGGCAAATTTATATCGGATTCGTGTTCTACTCTAAAAACCCTCTTTTATGAGCCTCATATTGCAATAGTCAGCAAATACTTCCTAGTTGGGTGGTGTTGGGGGGGTGAGGTGGCCACATAAACATTTTTCCCGAATATTGATATCAGATTTGAGCTTTACTTCTAAAGACCTTTCATTTGAGGCCCATATTGCTATGGTCGTAAATTTCCCCCCTTGGGTGACGTTTTTGGTGAGAGGCGGCCCCCAGACACTTGGTCCCATATTTGGATATCAGATTCGTATTCTACTCGCAAATACCTTTCATATGAGTCCCATATTATCATGGTCAGTAAATAAGTCCAGTTTTGGGGTGTTTTGGGGAAGGGGTGGACCTCCAGAAACGTGGTCCCACATTTGGATATCAGATTCGTATTCTACTCGCAAATACCTTTCATATAAGTCTCATATTGCCATGGTCGGTAAATATGTCCGATTTAGGGGTGTTTTAGGCCTTGGAGTGGTCCCCCTAGCACTTGGTCCGACAATTTGATATCAGATACGTTTTCTTATCCTAAATACCTTTCATTTGAGTCCCATATTGTCGTGATTGGTCTAAATATATGTTTGGTAGGTTTTAGGGTGGGGCATCCCCCCTAGGTACCCCATCCGAAATTTGGATACCAAATTTTTATTTTTAGGGTACTATATGAGAGCACACAAAATTTCGCTTAAATCGCATCACCCATCTCCGAGATCAGGCGTTTCTGAAAATGAGTGTAAGGGGGAGGGTCCGCCCCCTTCAGATATCAAAAAATGTAGTACCCTATTTTCACCAAGGGGTCATTATGTCGTTAGTTTTTAAGAACTTTGCCAGTGCTTGGCCCCTCCTATTGATGTTGGTACTACCCCACGAAATGTGGTGAGAATTCGCATCGCACACTATTGGTACCTCATTTCCTATTTGTGTTGCAGTTCCGACGTGAGTGGCAGTGTCGGAGAGTCGAAAGGCAGATAAAGTGATGCCAGGTATACTCCACCGTCTCCCTGTCTCACCACTGTTGCATCCGACGTTGACAACTCTGGAAAAAATATATAATTAAAATTTTTATGACAAATAATGCAGGTCCTAGGCCGAGTAACAGTGTTAGCATAGAATAATTGGAAGTTAATATAGTCCAGTCCAGAAACTTTCTTCCGTGTTGTCCATGGCTCCTGAATTAAGGCAATATGGATTGTGCCCTTGCTGATTTTCCCCATCAGAGCATGTGTAGCAATCTCACTCCGGTGTAGGTTTATCTTGATAACCTCAATCATTGGTCCACCATTAGATGGGCGTCTTGGGAGTAGATGATGATCTCATCGTCTGCTCCCTGTTCTTTAGACTGCATTGACTTTCCTGTTACTGCACTTCCTTAAGTCATCGTTTTAGGTTCTTTGCCTATCCTAGTCCTCCGAATCTTTATAAAGTCGGTAATGATTCCATCGTCGAGTCCCTGTTCGTTAGGCTGTATTGAGTTTCCATTCCCTATACTGGCTGATGTTTCAATTCTAGGATCTTTGCCTATCTTAGTCTTCCAAATCTTAAGTAAACGAGCTTCTTGGGAGTAGGTGATAGTACCATCGTCTGCTGCATGTTCGTTAGGCTGCATTGAGACTCCTGTCGCTGCTCTGTTACATGTTTCAATATTAGGATCTTTACTTATCCTAGTCTTCCGAATCTTGAAGTCTGTGATGGGTCTGTCGTCGGGTCCCTGTTTGTTAGGCTGTTTTGGGTTTCTCGTCACGGCACTGCCTGATATTTTTGTATTGGGATCTTTGCTTATCCTAGTCTTTCCAATATTGGCAGAGGCGGTGATTCTCGTCGTCAGCCCCCTGTTCGTTGGGCGGTATTGAGACATCTGCCTTTGGTATTGAGTCATCTGCCACTGCACGGCCTGATGTCTCAATACCTCAATATAAGGATTTCTGCCTAACCTAGTCTTCCCAATCATGAAAAATACAGCCTTGCCCCCGTAGTGCGCCATGCCTTTAGTCTTACCCAAACTCATCACGGAGACATGATCAATGCCAACCACAAAAAAAATTCCTTCCTCTTTCTCCTCTCTGTGGATGATTTCCCACTTCTCTGCAACCAAACTTTGGTTTTGGTTCTGCCTATCCTAGTCTTCCCAATCTTGAAAAAGACAGCCTCGTCACGGTGACTATCAATGCCAACCACAAGGAGAGTTCCTTCCTCTTTCACCTCCTTGCGAAAGGCCTCATACTTCTCTGCGACTAAACTTTGGTTTTGCTTGCCCAAGAATGCCAACATGCATTCCATCGCAAATTTACTGACCCACATGAAGACCGTCGCCTTTGTGAGCTGGGAGATGTTCATCTTTCTCACAAAGTGGAGCTTTTGTGCCCTCCCAGGGAGCGTGGATACCTCTGACGAGCTGTTTGACAGTATCAATGCATTCCGCCGAAGCAAAACGCAGCGTGAAGATGTCCCCTCGCAGCTCATCATTTGTATGGGTGGACCCTCTACAGAGTTCCAAACATGCTCGAAAATCTGCTCGTTAACCAGATCCTCAACTTGGGGTCTGGTGGAATCCGGATCTGCTGGAATCCTACCGGATGCACTTCCGATATTGATGACTGCATAAGTCAGCTCATCTCTGTTGTGCTGCCTTGCCACTCTGGCGTAAGTGGACGGCCCTTAGCATTCTCAGCGACCATCTTCCCCTTCTGTAATGGCTGTGGCCTCCTTTTGAAAGTCACAGTCCTCCATGAAGACTCAGGGGCCGTGCGCGTTTCCTTCATTCCTATTCCGACTTTTTCTACCTCCGCAGGACACTGTCTAGAGTCTCCATTGCGCGATGGTTGGTTTGGTTTTCCCAGAGTTCTTGAAGGTTTTCCGGGGAGCTCTTTTTCTTCTTCAGCATTTTAGCAGTGTTATGCTCTTCGAGAGATCTGATTCTTTTTCCAGCTACCGTAGCAGTGCTTGGAGTGTCAGTTGTATCCCTTCCAACATCCAGCACCTCCGCCCGATTGCCCTGCCGTTATATACTCCTCTGTCTCCTTCGTCGTGCACCGGATTGCTTTCTCCAGTCTGCTTGAGAGCTTAGCAAAGCCATCGCTCACTTCTGCCCTCATCCCTCGATTTGGCAGCGATGATTGTTTCATTGTCTTAATCCTGGTCGGAAACACCACCTTTACTTGAAGGGTGGGGACGTTTATCCGTCTCCTCCTCATTAATTAGTCTGAAGACTAGTTGAGCGCTTGAAGCACCTAAAGGAGGGGAGAAACACAAAAATCCATTTTAAAACCTGCTTAAAATTTCCTTAAAAAAACTTCCTATAGTGAAAACAATTAAAACTATGTTCACTGACCTTTAACGTTGAGTATACATCTTTTAATGACATTCACGTAGTTTTTATATGCCAAGCAACGAATTTATCAAAAATGACGCTTAAAATACCCAAAACACGTGAAAAGCGATAAAATCGCACACAAATCTTGATTTACGGTGCAGCTTTTCACACTTGCCATAATTAACTGGGTCTCCCTCCCTCGCTCCGACTGACTCTTTTGGGTGTGTACTGCTGCGGCGAATAAGCCAAAGAAGGCAACATCAACCACAATGCTGTCAACATCCTACAAAAGCCGCCTTCGACGCTGTAGCTACCAGGAACAAATGAATGCCACAAACGACGACCATCATTATCACCAACCTCACCTTCATCACAGCCATCATCGGCACTGTCGTCATTATTTAAAATAATTTCCATTATTCCGTCAATGACGAAAAACAAAAAAAAAAAAAGCACAGAAATAAATCCGCAAAGTAGAAGAAATGGCCTTATCGGAAATGGTCTTTTTTAACTTATACCGGGAAAAAAACTCATGGCTCATTATACCAGGCATCATGTCTGTTGGAGTTGTAGTAAATTACAATGGGTCTGGCAAGGGGAAAATCTTGAGCAAATTCATATAAGGAAGTGACGTTTGGAGAAAGGACTATAAAGAACATTTAAAAATCATGCGAAGTTATTATTCTTCCAAGGGCCTTAGCCTATTTTTATATCCTCCACCATAGGATGGCGGGTATACTAATTTCGTAGTTCCGTTTGTAACACCTCGAAATATGCGTCTAAGATCCCAGTATATATATTCTTGATCGTCACTGCATATTAAGTCGATGTAGCCATGTTCGTCCGACCGTCTGTCCGTCCGTCCGTCTGTCTGTCCGTCTGTACGTCGGTCCGTCCGTCCGTCTGTCCGTCCCTCTGTCCGTCCGTCGGTCTGTCTGTCCGTCCGTCGGTCTGTCTGTCCGTCGGTCTGTCCGTCCGTCGGTCTGTCTGTCCGTCGGTCTGTCCGTCCGTCCGTCTGACCGTCCGTCTGTCCGTCCGTCCGTCAGATCAAAAGAGGATGCATTTAGGACTTGGCGTCTGAACAAATATGCCAATACAGAAATGCTGCGCAAAAAGGCAAGAACTTTGTGTGCCAGAGTACTTAGACAAGAAAATTTTCTCTACAGCGTCTTCGTGCGAGAGTTATTGCTTCTCCGAGAGGAAGCAAGAGCTTTTGGTTATTCGTAAAAAGTGTAAAGAGAAATTCTTCCTTGCCGTTTAGCAATCAACCACTCCCCGTGATTGATAGTGTACCTAGTTCGATGCCTCAGATATTCTTTCGAATACGTGGAGTTAAAACGGGTCCTTGCGGATCTCGACGTTAATAAATCTCCGGGCCCGGACGGTATATCAACACTTGTCTTCTTCGAGTGTTCTTCGACGCTTGCTCGTCCACTACGCAACTTTTTCAACCTTGCTAACCGCGCGGGTGTTTTCCCAGCGCGCTGGAAGGTTGCGAGCGCTCAGCCCATCCCCAAGAAAGGTGGGGCGAACAACCCTGCGAATTACCGGCCAATTGCGATGTGCTCCGCGCTCTCCTAGGTTATGGAAAGTATGGTTAACCATCATCTTGTCAGATACTTAGAGTCCAATGGCCTTCTTAGCGACAGACAGTATGGGTTCCGCAGAAATCGCTCTAGGGGAGACCTAATGGCATTTTTGTCGGAACGATGGAGTCGCTCTATCCACCAGTTTGGTGAGAGTAAGATGGTGGCTCTGGATATCTCCAAGGCATTTGATAGGCTCTGGAACGATGCACTTTTATCAAAGCTTGTCGCTTTTGGTGTCGGTAATAACTTTGTGCGATTTATATGGAGCTTTCACAGAGATCGCACTATACAAGTTGTTGTAGATGGGTTCTCGTCAGATGAGTATACATTGACCGCAGGTGTGCCACATGGCTCTGTCCTTTTCCCTTCCTTTTTTTTCTTATTTTCATTGACGATCTATTGGGACAGACTTCGAATCCAGTCTACTCATTTGCCGATGACAGTAGTCTGTGTCATTCATATTCATTCGACCATAGGCCCAGTGCTCAAGAAATTGTGGACTGGAGGCGCATTATGGATGAGACGCTCTCCCAGGATTTGTGGGCCATTTCCGAGTGGGCTAGAATGAACAGAGTAGACTTTAACGTACAGAAGACGCAATGCTGTTTCTTGTCTCACAAGCGATTCACTGACCCACTTCAATCGTCGATATCTATCCACGGTATAGATATTGAGCAGCCAGATCCTCTTGATGTTCTGGGAATGAATAAATAAGGTGATGTCCGTTGGTCAAAATACGTATTCGAAGTGTCGAAAGAAGCATTCAAGTGTTTGGGCTTTCTTAAGCGGTGCAAGAAATATTTCACCTCTTCTAATCTTCTCAATATCTATACTACCTACATCAGGCCGAGGATGGAATATAACTCTCATATATGGGCAGGAGCTCCAAAATCATCCTTGGAGCTATTTGACCGCGTTCAACGGAGAGCGATGGTATTGATTGGGGACAATAGGGTATCCAACTCTATTGCTTCGAACATCGTCGGAATGTGGTTAGCGTTGTATTGCTCTATCGTTATTTTCATGGCGTGTGCTCCAGGCGTTAGGATGTTCACCAAGAATACAAGACTTGCCAGGAACTCACACCCGTTTGTAATTGATTGGCCAGTCGATCGAATTATGCATTACCGAGAGAATTCATTTTTCGCCCAAACCATTCGTATGTGGAATCGACTTCCGGCTAATGTCTTTCCCATCGACATTGACATTCAGAATTTTAAGACTAATATCAATAAACACTACTCTCTCTTTCCCCCCTCCAACCCTTAACTTTCCTAATTGCCAACGCAATGCACTGCATATATAGGGGACATCCCCTGCGTGTTGGTTACGTGAAAAAAAAAATTACTGACCATGGCTATATGGGACTTAAATAAAAGGTATTTGAGTGTAGAACACGAATCTAATATCCAGATGTGGGATCAAGTGTTTGAGGGCCCGCCCATACCCGAGAACATCACCCAAAGAAGACAAATTTACGACCAAAGCAATATGGGGCTCAAATGAAAGGTCTTTGGAAGTAAAGCACGAGTCTGATATCAATGTTCGGGAAAAGTATCGATGGGGCCACCCCACCCCCACAACACCACCTAAATGGGAAGCATTTGCTGATCATTGCAAGATGAGACTCGAATAAGAGGTATTTTGGAGTAGAACACGAATCTGATATATATTTTCAAAGCCTAGTCACTGAGTGGCCGCCCTCATCCCCCCAAAACACCCCCCAAACCGTTCATGTTTCCATACTATGGAAAAATGGAAAACAAATGAAGGATATTTGGGAGTGGACCATGAATCTGACATTCGGGACCAACAGTCTAGGGGACGTCCCACCATCATAACAAACCCCAAGTAGGACGTATTTGCTCACCAAGACAATTTGGTACTTGAAGACTGTGTAGCTTGATTTTCATAGTTTTTAGGGCCCATACCCCAAACCGGACATATTTGCTGGCTTCTTCAAAAAGGGGTTTGAGTGTTTGGTATTTGAGATTAGAAAACGAATTTGATATCCAATATCGAGGCCAATGGCAATATGGGGTTCAAATATATGAGAATAGAGCACGTTACTGATATATTTTCAGGGCTTGGTGATTGGGGGACCACCCCTCCCCCCAAAACACCCCTAAATCGGGCATATTTACCGACCATGTCAATGTGGGACTTAAATGAAAGGTTTTGGGGGGCAGAGCAAGAATTCATACCCACTTTCGGGACCAATTTTCCCGGGGTATACCCCTTTTCCAAAATACCCCACAAACAGCTATTTTTTACTGATCATCTCAATATGGGGCTCAATTTAAGGTATTTGGGAGTAGAATACGAATTTGATATCCAAATGTAGGACCATGTATTGAGGGCATCACCCCTCCCCAAAACACCCCCAAAGGGTAATAATTTTTCGACCATGCCAATATGTGGCTCACATGAAAGGTATTTGAGATTGGAAAACGAATTTGATAACCAATTTTGGGACCATGGGGGAACCCTTGATTTGAATTTGATAACCAATTTTGGGACCATGTGTTTGGGGGATGCCTCATCCTGTAAACTCCCCCTCAAAACCTATGGCAATATGGGGTTTAAATAAATGGTATTTGAGAGAAGTGCACGATGCTGATATTTTTGCAGGGCCAAGTGTCTGGAGGACCACCTCACCCCCGAAGACACCCTTAAATCAGACATCATGAGAATATCGGGCTGAAATAAAGTATTTTAAGAATGTATTGGGTTGCCCAAAAAGTAATTGCGGATTTTCCGAAAAAAAATGTGTTAAAAAAGTATATTTGATTAAAGTTCATTCAAAGTTTTTTTTAAAAATGCATTTACTTTCTTTAAAAAAATTTGCAATTACTTTTTGGGCAACCCAATACATTCTTAAAATACTTTATTTCAGCCCGATATTCTCATGATGTCTGATTTAAGGGTACATACAATAGTTCATCCTACATCTAAACTTAAATTCGTAGACCAATTCGAAGATCATATGGGGTTAAGATGAAGGCACTTATTTTGGCAAACGATATACTCTATTCGTTGCATGGTATTTCAATAAAAGCTCTGTTGTTGTCGAAAATAAATATTCAAAGGAAAATTTTGCTCCATATAAAGTTAAGCGAAGCGGGCCGGGTTCAGCTAGTAAATGGAAATTTTGCCCATGAACATTCCACTAAGGAACAGGGGCAAACTTCTCACACATCAATGAGTGCAGTCCGATTCAAGTTTAAGCTCCATGATAAGCGGCCTCCCTTTTATAGCCCAGTCCGAACGTCGTGCCGCAGTGTGACACCTCTTTGGAGAGAAGTTTCACATAGCATAGTACCTCACCATTGTTGCCAGCATTAGGAGGGGAAAACCACCGCTGAAAATTTATTTTTTCTGATGGTCTTGCCAGTATTCTAACCCAGGTGTTCTGCGTCATAGGCGGACCTGCTAACCTTTGCGCTACGGTGGCCTCAACTAGTAGCTGTCATATTGGGTTGCCCAAAAAGTAATTGCGGATTTTGCATATAGTCGGCGTTGACAAATTTTTTTCACAGCTTGTGACTCTGTAATTGCATTCTTACTTCTGTCAGTGATCAGCTGTTACTTTTAGCTTGCTTGAGAAAAAAAGTGTAAAAAAAGTATATTTGATTAAAGTTCGTTCTAAGTTTTATTAAAAATGCATTTACTTTCTTTTAAAAAATTCGCAATTACTTTTTGGGCAACCCAATATAAACCGATCTCATAGTTTGAACTTTTGAGCCTGTGGAGGGCGTAATTATTACTCTATTTGCCTGAAATTTTGGAGGTGGTTTTTTCTATGAAAATGTCATTCAAAGATCTTGACAAATGCGATCCATGGTAAAGGGTATATAAGATTCGGCCTTGCCGAACTTAACACGCTTTAAATTATTTAACATCTTTACATTTTGATATCTTATGCTTCTAGAAATTTAATACTTAAATGAAGAAAATGTCTCGGAAAGGTACATAACTCATATTGCCTGAAAGTTCAACAAAGTCTCTTAAATTATTGCCCTGGCATGTCTACCGCATAATTTTTTTCCACACACTCTACCCATTGTGCCACATAAGGCCAAATGATGGACCACAACCCTTAAATGGGAAAAAGTTTAAAGTACAGACAAAACACGTAATTGTAATAAAGCCATAAATTGAACAATTTTACGCACTATTCATCACAACAGTGACCACCCCAATGGCTATCGGGCCATTTACTCAAACTCATGCACGACAACTTCAACACGCCAAACTGAAGGAGGCATGAAGGACTACGAACCAACGAACGGACATTAAGAGTACAAAAGAATCATTCACATGGCTATTTTTAAGCAATTTTCCATTTTGACGGGAAGTCTTTGGTTATTGCATATGAATGCAATTTTTTCCTCTTCCCCACTTTTTCCCATATTACATGTACATCGTAACAGCCAACAAGTATGTTGGCCCATTTTGCCCCTTAATAAGAAGTTGTGGTCGATGTAATGCATCCTTGTTCGTTCGAAAAATGATACATTATCCATCAATGTCATGGTTAAATAATGTCGTAGAAGGTTTTTAAAATATCACACTTAATTTCTGGGAAACCCAATGTTGATAAGCGACAAATTGGGGGAAAATGTTGCCCTTATTTTCTGCAAGTAATTTTAAAGAGACATTTAAAAATCATCAATAGAGGGGTTGCTTAAACTCATGCCATAGACACGTCACGCGTCATTCTAATTCCAAGCGGAGGAAGGTCATCAATATTGCTTTTAGTTACGCTGCCCTTTTTGCGGAATTAGTGGAAAATTCGCAATTTACTGCTTGTGTTGCTGCCATTTAATTTTGCAAGAAGATTGAAAGTAGACGCTTAAGTTAGAAACCTGACACTGACATATAAAGTAGGGTTACAAATTTGCTGTGCAGCAAAGGCTGTAAATGGAACATTATCTCCTTGAGTGGAGAGCATGTTCCATTTCCAGAAAGCGCAAAATGCCTGGGTGTTTTGCTGAACTGGAAATAGAACTTCAAATCCAACATTTTGGAAAGGGCAAGAAAGGCAACTCTTGTCCCATACACCTGCAAGAGAGCCATTGCCAAAAGTCGGGGGTTTAGACCGCGTGTCATGCATTGTGTCAGACCTATAATGCCATATGGTGTTGTGATGTGGTGGACGGCGCTTCAAAAATCCACGTACTGCTCAATACTTAACCGTATCCAAAAGATAACTTGCTTGTGCATCACAGCCGCACTGAGGACGACACCATCTGGTGCACTGAATTTAATGCTACACCTTATGCCTCTGGAAATTGTGGCTACCCAAATTGCAGTGGCCACTGCCGTGAGGTTAAGGGAGCTTTTTCATTGGTCATGTGGCGGCTACGGACACTGTGTTATCCTTGATACAATATCGGATGTTCCAGGCAGTGTTGATTATACCCTACCTGTGCCGCAAACGTTCTAAATGGAAGGCTCTAAATGGAACATTCTCTCCTTGGGTGGAGAGCATGTTCCATTTACAGAAAGCGCAAAATACCTGGGAGTTTTGGTGGACAGGAATAGAACTTCCAACATTTTCGAAAGGTCAAGAAAGGCCACTCTTGCCCTATACACCTGCAAGAGAGCCATTGGTAAAAGTTGGGGGTTTAGACCGCGTGTCATGCATTGGGTATATACTGCAGTTGTCAGACCTATAATGCTATATGGTGTTGTGGTCTGGTGGACGGCGCTTCAAAAATCCACCTACTGCTCAATACTTTACCGGATCCAAAGGATGGCTTGTTTGTGCATTACAGCCGCACACCATTTGATGCACTGAATTTAATGCTACATGCCTTTGGATATTGTGGCTACCCAAATTGCAGCGGCCACTGCCGTGAGGTAAGGGGAGCTTTCTCATTGGTCATGTGGCGGCTACGGACACTGTGTTATCCTTGATACAATATCGGATGTTCCAGGCAGTGGGGACAGGAAATACAACTTCAAATGCAACATTTTGGAAAGGGCAAGAAAGCCCACTCTTGCCCTATACACCTGCAAGAGAGCCATTGGCAAAAGAAGGGGGTTTAGACCGCGTGTCATCCATTGTGTCAGACCTATAATGCTATATGGTGTTGTGGTCTGGTGGACGGCGCTTCAAAAATCCACCTACTGCTCAATACTTTACCGGATCCAAAGGGTGGATCCGGTGGAATATTCTCTCCTTGGGTGAAGAGAATGTTCCATTTACAGAAAGCGCAAAATACCTGGGTGTTTTGTTGGACAGGAATGGAACTTCCAACATTTTGGAAAGGGAAAGAATGGCAACTCTTGTCCTATACACCTGCGAGAGAGCCATTGGCAAAAGTTGGGGTTTAGACCGCGTGTCATGCATTGGGTATATACTGCAGTTGTCAGACCTATAATGCTATATGGTGTTGTGGTCCGGTGGACGGCGCTTCAAAAGTCCACCTACTGCTCAATACTTAACCGGATTCAAAGGATGGCTTGTTTGTGCATCACAGCCGCACTGAGGACGACACCATCTGATGCACTGAATTTAATGCTACACCTTATGCCTCTGGAAATTGTGGCTACCCAAATTGCAGTGGCTACTGCCGTGAGGTTAAGGGAGCTTTCTCATTGGTCATGTGGTGGCTGTGGGCACTGTGTTATCCTTGATACAATATCCGATGTTCCTGGCAGTGTGGATTATACCCTACCTGAGCCGCAAAGGTTCTAAATGGAAGGCTCTAAATGGAACATTCTCTCCTTGGGTGGAGAGCATGTTCCATTAACAGAAAGCGCAATATGCCTGGGTGTTTTGCTGGACAGGAATGGAACTTCCAACATTTTCGAAAGGTCAAGAAAGGCCACTCTTGCCCTATACACCTGCAACAGAGCCATTGGCAAAAGTTGGGGGTTAAGACCGCGTTTCATGCATTGGGTATATACTGCAGTTGTCAGACCTATAATGCTATATGGTGTTGTGGTCTGGTGGACGGCGCTTAAAAAATCCACCTACTGCTCAATACTTTACCGGATCCAAAGGATGGCTTGTTTGTGCATCACAGCCTCACTTAGGACGACACCATTTGATACACTGAATTTAATGCTAAATCTTATGCCTCTGGAAATTGTGGCTACCCAAATTGCAGCGATCACTGCCGTGAGGTTAAGAGAGTTTTCTCATTAATAATGGCGCGGCTATGGACACTGTGTTATTCTTGATACAATATCCGATGTTCCAGGCAGTGTGGATTATACCCTACCTGAGCCGCTTTTTGATAAAAAATGCTGCACCACTATTCCTGATAGAATCGATTGGAACTACGATATCCCTTATAACAGAAGTTACATAGACTTCTATACAGATGGTTCCGAACTTAACGACCAGGTGGGCTTTGGGGTGTACTCTAAAGATCTATAACTGGTCATATCAAAAAGTTGGCCGACCACTGCAGTGTGTATCAAGCAGAGATCCTTGCAATTAAGGAAGTTGTGGAATGGCTAGGCTATAATGTTATTATGACAATTGGCATAAATATTGGGGTTGCCCAAAAAGTAATTGCGGATTTTTCATATAGTCGGTGTTGACAAATTTTTTCACAGCTTGTGACTCTGTAATTGCATTCTTTCTTCTGTCAGTTATCAGCTGTTACATTTAACTTGCTTTAGAAAAAAAGTGTATAAAAAGTATATTTGATTAAAGTTCATTCTAAGTTTTATTAAAAATGCATTTACTTTCTTTTAAAAAATCCGCAATTACTTTTTGGGCAACCCAGTATCATCTCAGACCGCCAGGCAGCCACTATATACCTAGCAAACCTATTTCTGAACACAAAAACCGCCCTCGACTGTCGCACATCTTTCAATTAGATGGATGAACAGTTCAAAATTCACCTGTACTGGGTGCCGGGCCACAGAGATATCCCAGGGAATTCTAAACCAGACGAGCTTGCGAGACTAGGTACTTCCTTACACATTCCAGGGATACTGGAATTTGTGGGTATGCCTCAAGCGACATGTGAGCTAAGTTTTCAAGGCCAGGTCCGAAGAACAACAAAGGATAGATGGTCCCAAAGAGGGGGCTGTGAGCATTCCAAAACTATGTGGCCTCATCTAGACTTGAAGAGGTCTACTGCTTTGCTGTCATTGGCAGACCTCTCAGTCATTGTGTCCGTCACGACAAGTCACTGTCTAATCGGAAAACATGCTGACAGACTGAAGGTTGCCAGCAACGACTTTTGCAGAAGCTGTGAGGCCATCGAAGAAGAAGAGACTATAGAACACCTTTTGTGTGTGTGTTCCGCACTAGCTGTCAGAAGGATTTCCATTTTAGGTTCTCACTTCTTTGAGAACCTGCCTGATTTAGCGGATGTGAACAATCGCAGGTTATCGGGCTTTTTAAAGCGATCTGCATGGTTCAACGGTAGGAACTAGAAGGCATCTTCCTTCTTCTGTTCCTGTGGTATCACAAAAACGGGCCGAATCTTATACACTCTTAACCATGGATCGCATTTGTCAAGTTCTTTGCCCGATATCTTCTTATAAGGAAATCAAGGATAATGGATGAGAATTGCTATGCTTTATGAGCTATTCCAAGTTATGAACCGATTGGTGCAATACTAGGTTTGCCTATTGGAGTCCATAGTAGAAGTCGTTGCGCAAAATTTCTTCAAAATCGGATTATAATAGCGTTCTATAGAGCCTGAAGAAGTAAAATTGGGAAATCGGTTTATATGGGAGCTATATCAGGTTATGGACCGATTCAGACCATATTTTGCACTTTATGGTCATGTTTAAGGTCATAGAAGAAGAAGTTGTACAAAATTTCTGCCATATCGAATAGGTTAGGTTGAAAAGAGGGTGCAGATATTAATCCGCCCCATGGCACTATAGACGTGCACCTAATCCAGTAATCGGTTTGTTGTGCGTTCTAAATACTAACAAGAAAAAAGGCGTTAAGTTCGGCCGGGCCGAACTTTGGATACCCACCACCTCGGGTATATATGTAAACCACCTTTCATCAAAAATCGATGAAAATTGCATACCTTATACTCATATACCTCATACCGATCTGAACTATATACGACACGGATGTCGAAAAGCCGAACATGAGTCACTGTGTCAAATTTCAGTGATATCGGATTATAAATGCGCCTTTTATGGGGCCAAGACTTTAAATCGAGATATCGGTCTACATGGCAGCTATATCCAAATCTGGACCGATTTGGGCCAAGTTGCATAAACATGTCGAAGAGCCTAACACTAAGCACTGTCCCAAATTTCGGCGAAATCGGACAATAAATGCCTCTTTTATGGGCCAGAGATCGGTCTATATGGCAGCTATATTCAAATCTGGACCGATCTGGGCAAAATTGAAGAAGGACGTCGAAGATCCTAACCAAACTCAATTTCAGCGACATCGGACAATAAATGGGTCTTTTATGGCCCCAAAACCTAAAACCTAGATATCGGTCTATATGGCACCTATATTCAAATCTGGACCGATCTGAGCGATATTGCAGAAGTATGTCAAGGGGCTTAACTTAACTCACTGTTTTAAATTTTGGCGACATCGGGCAATAAATGAGCATTTTATGGGCCCAAAACCATAAATCAAGAAATCGGTCAATATGGCAGCTATATCCAAATTTGAACCGATCTGGACCAAATTGAAGAAATATGTCAAAGGGCCTAATACAACTCACTGTCCTAAATTTCAGCAAAATCGGCTAATGAATGTGGCTATTATGGGCCTTATACCATAAATCGGAGGATCGATCTATATGGCAGCTTTATGCAGATCGATCCAGATCTGAGCCAAATTTACGAAGGATGTCGATGGGCCTTACACAATTCACTGTCCCAAATTTCATCAAAATCGGATAATAAATGTGGCTTTTGTGGGCCGTAGACTCCAAACCGGAGGATCGGTCTATATGGCAGCTATATCCAAATCTGAACCGATCTGGACCAAATTGAAGAAATATGTCAAAGGGCCTAACACAACTCACTGTCCCAAATTTCAGCGATATCGGACCATAAATGTGGCTTTTATGGCCCTTAAACCCTAAATCGGAGGATCGGTCTATATGGCAGCTATATCCAAATCTGGACCGATCTGAGCCAAATTGACAAAGGAAGTCGAAGGGCCTAACACAACTCACTGTCCCAAATTTCAACAAAATCGGATAATAAATGTGGCTTTTAAGGGCCTAAGACCCTAAATCGGCGGATCGGTCTATATGGGGGCTATATCAAGATATAGTCCGATATAGCCCATCTTCGAACTTAACCTGCTTATGGACAAAAAAAGAATCTGTGCAAAATTTCAGCTCAATATCTCTATTTTAAAAGACTGTAGCATGATTTCAACAGACAGACGGACGGACATGGCTAGATCGTCTTAGATTTTTACGCTGATCAAGAATATATATACTTTATAGGGTCGGAAATGGATATTTCGATGTGTTGCAAACGGAATGACAAAATGAATATACCCCCATCCTTCGGTGGTGGGTATAAAAAGTAACCTCGAAAAAATCCAAGTCAGGAATTCCGTATTACTTACAAAATCCTTAATTGTGTTCCATACCACGCCGCTAAGTGGTTTCATATCAGGTAATGTGCCTCCACCTAAGTCCCCTTGTCCCGGGCAATGACTTAGAAAATGCTCCAACGACTCATCATCTTCCACGCATGCCCTGCAAATGTTATCACATGCCGCACCGATTTTGCATAAGTGAGCTGGTAGTCCTATGAGCCCCGGTATGATACCGAAAGCTATACTGGCCACCTCTTTACATCCATACAAAGTGTCACATGCTAGTTTGTCGCCCATTTCCTTAACTCGGTTTGTGTCAACCCGAAAGGCTTAGGGTTAACCAAGTTATTTGACGTCAGTCCTCTTGCCCTTACTGCCAAATCGTCTGCTCTTTCATTCCCCCTTACTCCGCTACGACACGGCACCTAAACGATATCTCAGAGAGGGCGTTATTCTTCTTCGTACCTCCAAGACTGTTGGTGACCTTACCGTCCTGGTTGTTATTGCTCTAAAGATGTAAAGATGTTCACACTCGACGTACTCGCCTTAACACCACCGCATTTTGTGTTCACCAGGATCTCCCCCTGCATATTATTGTGAGGCAGTCGAAAACTGATCTCAGTTCCTGGGTTCTCAATGCAGACCCCTAGACCCACTTTGTCTTCTAGCTTTGTTCCGTCTACATAGCATGATCTTCCAAATGGCAGTACACAGTTCCTTCAATCCAAGATTGTGCCGCTGGCAGCAGCGCCTTGCACTCGACTTAAAATTTCGTCTCAGATATCTGATCGGAAAACTCTTCTATTCCTGCCAGGATTTTTATAGTCGCCTCAATTTTTGGCGATGGTATGACCTGTTCTTACTCACTATCCATTCTCCCATCGCCTTAAGTCTCATAACCACAGTGGATGCCTCATACTTAATCTGAATGTAGATGCGTCGGATATCTAGAATAGTCTCCAGATCCCTAGTGGTCGTGATTCCCATTGCTCCGGCTGTTCCAAGCCAACATGTTCTCTGAATCAGTTGTATTCTCCTTACGTTGCACTTTTTCTCCATCGCAGTCCACCAAACAATTGAGGCGTAAGAAAGTATTGGTATACTCCGGCTCCTGTAGAGCTAGTGGACTATTCTCGGATTCAGATCCCATTTCGAGCCTACGGCCCGTCTGCATAGTGCGCAGTATCTGTGAGCCTTCTCAGTAAGCTTCTGAATGTGAAACTTCCAATTCAGTTTTCTGTCCTGTCCAAAACCTTCCTCAGTAAGCATCCGTAATGGGATATTGATGGTGCTTACGTATAGGAGTGTGTAAAAATAGTTTACCTCTGGGTGCTGAGGTTCAGCTGACCGGGGGCAAGGTCCGTCAAGGAAATTTATTTGATCCCTGCTTACTTGGACCCAAATGTTAATACCATATTCGTTTTCTTGTCTCCATTTCCTTTCATTTGATACCCTTATTGTGGCGATCAGACCACTTTCGGATGTGGGTGGCTTTTTTGGGGTAAGGGGGAGGGTCCGCCTCCACCCGATATTTAATGAAAAATTAAGAAATGAAAATTTTAAGAAAATCGGTTCAGCCAAGTATTATACAGTCATAATGTGTCTAATGGCGTTTTCGACGGGTGGCGTGACTCCCTATACTTCGATCTGATTTTGTATGCCAGCTTCGAAATCTACTCCCGAATACCTTTCATTTGAGCCCCATATTGAACTTAACGTTCAGTATGGCTGTTTGGGGGAATTTTAGGGTTGAGGCGGCCCGATGGGTACTTAGACTCAAATTTTAATACCTTATTCGTATTCTACTCTCCAATACCTTTCATTTGATACCTATATTGTCCCGATGGGTCCACTTTTGATTTTAAGTGGTGTTTTTGGGGTAAGGGGGGAGGGTCCGCCTTCTTACAATATCAACAAACTAAATTGCCTTTTCCTCCTTCCTGACCATTTTCGTAATCTACTCCCGAAGACCTTTCATTTGAGTCCCATATTGTCGTGATCGTCAAAAAAACCTATTTTAGGGGGTTTTTGTGGTAGGGGCGGTCCCCCAGTTACTTGGACCCAATTTTTAATATGAAATGCGTTCTCTACTCCTGAACTCATCCCCATATTGTCCTGATCAGTCCACTTTTATTTTTGGGTTCTCTACTCCTGAACTCATTCCCATATTGTCCTGATCAGTCCACTTTTATTTTTGGGTTCTCTACTCCTGAACTCATTCCCATATTGTCCTGATCAGTCCACTTTTATTTTTGGGTAGTACTTTTGTGGTAAGGGGGAGGGTCCGCCCCCATCCGATATCAAGTGAGGTGAGTAGTGTGTTTCGGTGGCACGGTGGCTGAGAGGTTGGGCACTGGGGTTTGACAGTCTGTAGGTGACACGAAGCACACCCCAATACTCGGTCGGGTAATGATGGGTGGCTTGGACGCACACCCTAATGCATGTCACTGTTCGGGTAAACCGGCGTTCATGACACAAAGATGCGGAAGGTCACACCGTTGCTACGCGAGATATTCGACCAAGGTAAACGAAGGAAGTCATAGCCTAATAGGCGGAACGATACAGGATTTTGTGTTAGGGGACAAATCCATATACTTGGCACTGTTCGGGTCCACAGGGGATCGGCACGGGGAGGCAAGAGAGGACACTCGGTTGATAAAAGTGGGGTTTCGGGCGTGGTTGCATGCAAGGAGTATGCAAGGAGGAGCGACACGGAATAGGTCGCGTTCACTAGCTGAGGGCCGAGGAGGCACACCCTAATCCACGTCACAGTTAGGGTAAACCGGCGTTCACGGCACGAAGATGCGGGGGTCAGACCGTTGCTACGCGAGATATTCGCACGGTAAACGGAAGGAAGTCACAGCCTAATATGCGGAATGACACTGGGTTTTGTGTTAGAGGACAAACACATATACACGGCACTGTTCGGGTCCACAGGGGATCGGCACGAAGAGGCGAGAAAGGACACTCGGTTGATAAAAGTGGGGGTTCGGGCGCGGTTGAATGCAAGGAGGAACGACACGGAATAGGTCGCGTTCACTAGGGCCGAGGGCCGAGGAGGCGAGACAGGGCACTCCTTTGTTTCGTACCCTAAGGTACGAAACTGTTCCCAAAGCTAAGAGGCAAAAACAGCACTCTGCTGACACTAGGCATTGGGCGACGGAGGCCACCGTAGCGCAGAGATTTGCATGTCCGCCTATGACGCTATACGCCTGGGTTCGAATCCTGGCGAGACCATTAGAAAAAATTTTCAGCGGTAGTTTTCACCTCCTAATGCTGACAACATTTGTGAGGTACTATATAAAACTTCTCTCCAAGAAGGTGTCGCTCTGCGGCACGCCCTTCGGACTCGGCTATAAAAAGGAGGTCCCTTATCATTGAGCTTAAACTTGAATCGGACTGCACTCATTGATATGTGAGAAGTTTGCCCCTGTTCCTTAGTGAAATTTTCATGGGCAAAATTTGCAATTTTACTGGGCGACAAATGGCCATACCCTAATAAGTTTGAGGCTGTCGATCGGGACCGATAAAACCAGAAACCATAATTCCATTTCCTTCTTATAATGTTGTAATAAAAATGTTCCCTTGTCATAACATTTAGCCATTCTCTTTCTCCCAAATGTCAATATCGGTCTGTATAACATGTTCCCCACAACACTTTCAAAGACTTTACATTCCTCTCGGTTTCCAAACACACACTCACACACACACATACAGTCATTAGGGACAGAGATATTCCCCAAAGTTAATGAACTTTTGGTCCAATTAACAATCAATACCAATGTCTCACACCTTCAGAACAACGTTAATAAAGGAAACTCCGCACCTTTGTCCCTAAAGTTTTGGGAAAATGTTACCTAATGCCGCTCCTTATTAAAAAGCCATAATATTCATTAACATTTTTCCCACAAGCCCTGCTCTCTCCCACCCTCTGAGGTGCTTTTTCTCACAGCCTTTCACACAATTGCTGATACAAAAGAGGACCCATAATGAATACGGCAAATGATACAATCAACACTAATGTTTATCTTTCGCAAGAATAAAGCAAAAAAAAACTCTCTCACACACACCCACACACACTCAAGCAGACAAACGCAAAAACTCTCTGAGTGTAAGAACAAGGAGAGGGATTACTAATGAAATCAGTTTTAGACACTGTTTACCCAGGAGACAACAATCGTTACACCAAACACACACACTCGCACACACATATTGACATACCTTTAAACAAAATTAAAGGTAACCCTCCAAACATTTTCTATCGTGCGAGTCACTAAATCTGCACTCAAGGAAGTTGAAAACAATCTCAGGCGATATCATTTTTTACTCTAATTAGTGTCTCGGTACGGGAGAAAACGTGCCACTTGGCGATACATACCCATGAGTGACTAAATAGGGACTAAAAAAAGTGTAAAATTCGATTATCAACGTCATTTATAAAAATAAATTTTTATTTGCCAAATGTTTTTTTTACCTTTTAGAGTGAGGCTAATTTTTATTTCTCTTTCTAATTTATTTCTTTTCCAAATCAAGATTAATAATCGAAGATTTTATTTGCAATGATTTTCCCTGACTGGGATTTGAACAGCCAACCTTACGATTGTGAGGCGTATGCTATCCCTCTGTGCTACCGGCCTTTCTTTATTACAAAAGGCTAAGTTAACATACATTCTCTTGTTTGAGGTTTTTTGAGTTAGCGTCCAAAACAACAACAAAAAATCTATTTTTAAATTTGAAGCAATAACAGTTGATTATGAGAAACTAATTAGCGAAACATGAATGATAGAATTCCGACAGTAATGTATTTTGTTGTTGTAAATCTTGAAATCTCTACAAACTATCATATAAAAGGACCTAAAAAGTGACTATTCTGGGAGGGAGTGAGAAAGTCACTTCCAAATGTTTGGAGGGAAGGTGCCGAACACTCGCATACATACACTTCACACTTACACATTTCTACATTGGGTTAAATGAAAAGCTATCCCTTGTCGAATGAGTTTTTGCCTAGCCAGCCAGTCAGTAAGTACAGAAAAGGGTTGACATTAATGCTAAAATACTTTTCAACTACCTTTTTGTGTTGGCCAAAAATCTTCTTAACGTTCATTACGATGTCACATTGCCCGGCACCGTATCGATGGGTGGAGATCTTTTGCATTTTCATTTTAGTTCCTCAAGGTATGGGGGCATGGGGCAAATGACTATAAATTTGCATTCCAAGTCATTGATAATGTTCCCACTCTTCCATGAAAACGAACAAGATGCTCTTAAGACAAATGGTCATTAAGGCAATAACAGTGTCTTATTGTTGGCAGCGGTGGAAGGAGGGTGCCAAAGGATAGATTCAAAGATATTTCAACAAAACTTTAAAACTAGGGAAATCAAATGGCTTTTCTTGCATGAATTTAAAAGAGGATAGAACATAGGGAGATTGTTCAATATGGGGTGCTTATCCAGTTATATTGAACTAATCCTGAGTAAAGAGATAGACCTACATAGAGTTCTTCCTAACGGTCGCAATGGCTACATTGACTAACATGATGGACTAATGGAATGTTTTGGTCATTACTGAGGCTTACCGCAGAGCGAAGGTAAGCATGGCCACCTTCGACGCAAAACGTCTGAGTTCGAATCCTGGTGAGAACACCACAAAAAATTTTCAGCGTTGGTATGGCAGACATCTAAAAACTTTTCCGCAAAGAGGTGTCGCATTGTGTCACACCGTTCGGAATCGACTATAAAAAGGGAGATTGTTCAATATGGGGTTCCTAACCAGGTATATCGAACTAATCCTGAGTAAAGAGATAGACCTACGTAGAGTTCTTCCAAACGGACGTAATGGTTAGATTGAATAACATGATGGACTAATGGCATGATTTGGTCATTACTGAGGCTCACCGCAGAGCGGAGGTAAGCATGGCCGCCTTCGACGCAAAACGTCTGAGTTCGAATACTGGTGAGAACATAACAACAATTTTTCAGCGGTGGTATGGCAGACATCTAAAAACTTTTTCCCAAAGAGGTGTCGCATTGTGTCACACCGTTCGGACTCGACTATAAAAAGGAGGCCCATTAATTGAGATTTAACTTAAATCGGACATCACTCATTGGCGAGAAATTTGCCCCCTGCTCCTTAATGGAATGTTATCGGGCAAATTTTCAATTTTACTGAAGCTCATTGCAATATAGCCCGCCTCCTTCCAGCGTAGATGACCCAATGGAAAACCCCCAGTGGAATAACGGTTGAGGTTGTCAGGAAGTTTTCAAAAAGTTATGGATGTATGCTCTTCAAAACAAAGGATGGTGCTTATAAATAATGGCAAACGTGATACAACATGCCCATCTTCATAAAAGTCACCCAGTATGCTGGACATGGCGGTCAAGCTATTGAAGCGACTCATAAAGCCGCGACTTCAGGACGTCATCATTGAGGGAGGTATTACATTGTCAGTGAAACATCATGGATTTCATCATGGATAAGGAAATCTACAATCGGTGCCCTTTGAGATGTGGTTGACGAAGTAGGATTGGCTAGGCGGAAAACAGCCATATCATGCCAATTGTCTTCTTAGCCGCACTAGATGTAAACAAGTAAAAGCGTGCTTTGATCGACCGAGCCGATTCTTATATACCCTCCACCATGAAGTCTAATTGGGAGATCGGTTTATATGGCGCTTATATCAGGTTATAGACAGGTTAGATCACACTTGGCGCAGTTGTTGGAAGTCATACTAAAACAAAATATGCAAAAACTTTAACCAAATCGGATAACAATTGCGCCCTCTAGAGGCTCAAGAAGTCTAATCGGGAGATTGGTTTATATGGCGGCTATATCAGGTTATAGACAGGTTTGTATCATACTTGACACAGTTGTTGGATGTCATATCAAAGGAACATATGCAAAAATTTTAACCAAATTGGATAATAGTTGCGCCCTCTAGAGGCTCAGGAAGTCTAATCGGGAGATTGGTTTATATGGCAGCTATAACAGGATACGGACTGATTTATACCATACATGACACAGTTGTTGGATGTCATACCAAAACAATATGTGCAAAATTTCAGCCAAATCGGATAACAATAGCGCCCTCTAGAGGCTCAAGAAGTCTAATCGGGAGATTGGTTTATATGACAGCCATATCAGGATATGGACTGATTTATGCCATACTTGACACAGTTGTTGGACGTCATACCAAAACGACATATGCAACATTTTAGCCAAATTGGATAAAAATTGCGCCCTCTGGAAGCTCAAGAAATCAATACCCAAGTTCGGTTTATATGGCAACTATATCGAAACATGGACCGATTATGGCGACGTATTTGTGCAAAATTGTAAGCGCTTAGCTTTATTTCTTCGAAAGTTAGCCTGGTTTCGACAGACAGATAGACGGTCGGACATGGCTAAATCGGCTTAAAATGCCATGACGATCAAGAATATATGGGGTCTTAGAGGAGTATTTCGAGGTTTTACAAACGGAATGCCGAAATTATTGGGTTGCCCAAAAAGTAATTGCGGATTTTTTAAAAGAAAGTAAATGCATTTTTAATAAAACTTAGAATGAACTTTAATCAAATATACTTTTTTTTTACACTTTTTTTCTAAAGCAAGCTAAAAGTAACAGCTGATAACTGACAGAAGAAAGAATGCAATTACAGAGTCACTAGCTGTGAAAAAATTTGTCAACGCCGACTATATGAAAAATCCGCAATTACTTTTTGGGCAACTCAATAGTATACCCCTATCCTATGGTGGAGGGTATAAAAACGCCTTTAATAACCTCGGATGGTTGGATGTTCTTCGGGTACTCAGACAGAATTTAAGTGCATCGATGTATTTGACTAAAATGATGGAGAGGAGTAGCTCCTCGGTGTTTTGATTTATACCTGTCAAGAAAGAACGAGTGAATATGGAGTCACATCAAGGGCAGCAGAGCTGAGCGCAAACAACGGCAGTTATTGCAGCAAAGGTCTGGCTGGACTCTTACCATTTGCAAAAGGCGGTGCATAAAACGGATCAGCTGTTTCTAACGAGAAGGAATATCCCAGTGAAAGTGCCCATGTAATATACTGAAGACGACCTACTCCGACCCCCCGGGTCCAAGTCGGAGTCTGAGAGCGGTTCAGAGTCCGAATCGGGCTCAATAGTCCGATTCCGGCCTCAAAAACTCGACTCCAGTCGACACCGCAGCCCTGGACCAAGAGAACAGTCAAATACTTAGGGATCCAACTGGAGGATAGAGTGGGCCTTGGGTCTACATTGAGAACCCAGGGACTGAGATCTGTTTTCGACAGGCTGACCATTAGACGGTCATGCAGGCGGAGATTCGGGTGATCCCGGAATGTTTAAGGCAGTGAAAGTGCCCATGCGATATACTGAAGACGACCTACTCCGACACCCCGGGTCCAAGTCGGAGTCTGAGAGCGGTTCGGAGTCCGACTCGGGCTCAATAGTCGACCCCGCAGCCCTGGACCAACAGAACAGTCAAATACTTAGGGATCCAACTAGCTCTCTTATGCGGATCAAATTCGTAATGTAATGGAACTCTGGTAGTGCTCTCTGGAACACCATTTTACAAAGATGGATCTAAACTGGAGGATAGAGTGGGCCTGGGGTCTACATTGTGAACCCAGGGACTGAGATCTGTTTTCGACAGGCTGACCATAAGACGGTCATGCAGGCGGAGATTCGGGCGATCACGGAATGTTTAAGGCAGTAAAAGTGGTCATGCGCTATACTGAAGACGACCTACTCCGACCCCCCGGGTCCAAGTCGGAGTCTGAGAGCGGTTCGGAGTCCGAATCGGGCTCAATAGTTCGATTCCGGCCTCAAAGACTCGACTCCAGTCGACTCCGCAGCCCTGGACCAATAGAACAGTCAAATACTTAGGGATCCAACTGGGATCGGACCAAATTTGTAATGTAGTGGAACTCTGGTAGTGCCATCTGGAAAATCATTTGACAAAAAAAAGTGTGGCCTGGGGTCTACATTGAGAACCCAGGGACTGAGATCTGTTTTCGACAGGCTGACTATAAGACGGTCATGAAGGCGGAGATTCGGATGATCACGGAATGTTTAAGGTGGGATGGTGTTAACGCGAGGACGTCAAGTGTGAACATCTTTACGAGCAGTAAACTGGTTTTCAGGACCATAACAACCAGGACGGTAAGGTCTTGGAGTGTAAAAAGGAGATTAACGAGTCTAAGTATGTCACGATCCGCATCGTTTTGGTGTCGGGTCATAGCCGGGTAAGGGCGAATGAAAGAGCGGACTAATTGACAGTGAAGGCCGGAGGACTGCCGTCAATAATCTTGGTTAACCAGAAGCCTCTCTGGTCGATGCAGTCCGAGTTAAAGGCGTGGGCGATGAATGCGCATGCAAAACTATGCAATAGCGAAACGGATCGTGAGAAGACGAGGCTATAACTGAAAGGAAGTAAGAAGGAGATCATTATACCTCTCGGCATCATAACAGGGCACATAGGACTACGAGCTCACGTATCCAAAATCGGTACTGCAGTTGATGGGATATGTAGGGCATGTGGGGATGATGATGAGACGTTGGAACATTTCCGTTGTCATTACCCAGCTTTCGCTGCTTACAGACACCGGTACTTAGGTTGAAAAGTTTATGATTTTCTCAGGTTAAAACATCTCCCACATTTGCCATTCATTATGTCAAACAACATTTCAAAGTGATCACCATGCCCACAACATCAAGTTCAAGAATCGAACATAGGACATTAGGTAGTGGTGATGGTGATGGTGGTGTCGGTGATGTCCTGGTATGTATGATTACAATTACCACAATAAATTCCAGTAGCCATCACCAGTGCATCCCAAAACAAAATGCAATGCAATGCCATGCATTCCTGGTCGTATCTGATGCACACTTTGAGTAAAATTTATCGCTGCCCAGCAATGCCAGTTCGTTTGTCTATCTATCCGACCATCCATCCGTTCAGTAGTCCGTCCGTCCGTTCGTTCGTTCGTTCATTCATTTACTCACACAGGGGCGGCAGTTGATATTGCTGTGGTTGTAATTGCAACATAAAAGCGGATGTATAAACACACATAACGGCTAAAACCATTCAAAAAAAAAAAAGAAACACCCCACCACATTTACAACTTCTCATACTTCCGTGAAATCTTGACTCGTTATTGGCCAACCGGCTCATTTGTTTATCCGTCTGTCTGTAGGTCTGTCTGTGCGAATGAGTGTAAACATACCAGAAATCAGCATGTGTTGTGTCAGTGTTGGACAACATTAGTTTAGACCACCCTCTACCTGGCAACAGCACATTCCTTTGACATTGGCCATTGGTATGGTGGATTTTTTGTTGTCTACATGTTTAACACTGGCACAAGAGTTTGTCTATTTGCTGTCTCCACCAGCGGAAGCCCAATGACCCGTTATTGTTACCATTTTGTTGTCATATTTGGTTGCCGGCATAGTTGTTTGCTGGCTAGCCGGCTAGCTATGCTGGACATTGCCAGCGTAGTCTCAGCATCATCGTTGTCAGGGAGTTCTGGTGATGATTTGGTAACAGGGTTGCCAGCATATATTAACGGAATTTTTATACCCTCCACCATAGGATGGGGGGTATATTAACTTTGTCATTCCATTTGTAACACATCCAAATAATAAGACCCCATAAAGTCGATCTAGCCATGCCCGCCCGTCTGTCGAAAGCATGATCGATTGGGATCGTAAATTGTAGCTGCCATATAAACCGATCTCGGATCTTGACTTCTTGAGCCATTATAGGGTGCAATTCTTATCCTAGGGTGATCAGTTCGCTTTTTGAAAAACGTTTTTTTGGTTTCTCGAGTTCAATACACTCATCGGTTTCTTGAAAATTACCATTTTTCGGCTTTTTGATAAATCGTTTTCTACTTTTCATAGCCGAGTTCGAACGGCGTGCCACAGTGCGACACCTATTTGGAGAGAAGTTTTACATGGGCCAATAACTTACAAATGTTGGCAGCATTAGGAGGGGAAAACCACCGCTGAAAATGTTTTCTGATGGTCTTGCCATGATACGAACCCAGGCGTTCAGCGTCATGGGTGGGCATGCTAACTTCTGTCCTACGGTGGCTTCTAAGCCTGATGGCCTCCAAGCCTGATGTACACTCTCCACAATATTTACTAAGGAGATCGTTCGAATTGGACCTCATCTGCTTATGATCTGCACAGCGATTCACATAAATTTGCATTTATTTTCAATCTTGGCCATCCACCTAGTAGAGGTTCCATCTGATCTTTCATTGCGGTCAAATAATATACTAACAGAAATAATTTTGGGTGATTACGTTGCGCAAGGGTTAGCATGACCGCCATGACGCTTGGCTACGAATCCTGGCGGGAACATGAAAAAAATGTTGGCGATATTTGTGAGGTACCTAATGCTGGCGACATTTGTGAGGTACTTTGCCATGTAAAAACTTTTCCCGAAAAAAGTATTGCCCTGCGGCACACCGTTCGGACTCGGCTATAAAAAAGGGGGGGCCCAGTCATTGAGCTTAAAATTTGAATCGGACAGCACTCACTGATATGTGAGAAGTTTACCTCTTTTCCTTACTGAAATGTTCATGGCAAAATTTGCATCTTGGTTACGTTGAAGCAGAGGCTTTGACCCGCTCCAAGCCCTAACTACTTCTTGTGTGTGGGATAGATAGCGGGCGGCTTGTTTTCGAACACTCTCTGTTTAAACTGAGGGATGGTCAGACTGACCTCGGTATCATCGTCTTCGGTTCGGGGCTGGCGGATGTAGTGACGACGTCTTTTGGCTCGGTGGTAGGGAAGGCAGGTGCCCTCTATACCTAAAACAAGTAAAAGCGTGCTAAGTTCGGCCGGGCCGAATCTTATATACCCTCCACCATGGATCGCATTTGTCGAGTTCTTTTCCCGGCATCTCTTCTTAGGCAAAAAAGGATATAAGAAAAGAGTTGCTCTGCTATTAAAACGATATCAAGATATGGTCCGGTTCGGACCACAATTAAATTATATGTTGGAGACCTGTGTAAAATTTCAGCCAATTCGTATAAGAATTGCGCCCATTGGGGCTCACGAATTAAAATAGAGAGAACGATTTATATGGGATCTGTATCGGGCTATAGACCGATTCAGACCATAATAAACACGTTTGTTGATGATCATGAGAGGATCCATCGTACAAAATTTCAGGCATATCGGATAATAATTGCGACCTCTAGGGGTCAAGAAGTCAAGATCCCAGATCGGTTTATATGGCAGCTATATCAGGTTATGAACCGATTTGAACCATACTTGGAACAGTTGTTGGATATCATAACGAAATACTTCGTGCAAAAATTCATTCAAATCGGATAATAATTGTGCCCTCTAGAGGGTCAAGAAGTCAAGACCCAAGATCGGTTTATATGGTAGCTATATCAGGTTATGGACCGATTTGAACCATACTTGGCACAGTTGTTGGGTATCATAACAAAACACGTCGTGCGAAATTCCATTCCAATCGGATAGGAATTGCGCCCTCTAGAGGGTCAAGAAGTCAAGACCCAAGATCGGTTTATATGGTAGCTATATCAGGTTATGGACCGATTTGAACCATACTTGGCACTGTTGTTGGATATAATAAGAAAACACGTCGTGCAAAATTTCAGTTCAATCGGATAAGAATTGCGCACTCTAGAGGCTCAAGAAGTCAAGACCCAAGATCGGTTTATATGGCAGCTATATCAGGTTATGAACCGATTTGAACCATACTTAGCACAGTTGTTGTATATCATAACAAAACACGTCGTGCAAAATTTCATTCCAATCGGATAAGAATTGCGCACTCTAGAGGCTCAAGAAGTCAAGACCCAAGATCGGTTTATATGGCAGCTATATCAAAACATGGACCGATATGGCCCATTTACAATACCAACCGACCTACACTAATAAGAAGTAGTTGTGCAAAATTTCAAGCGGCTAGCTTTACTCCTTCGGAAGTTAGCGTGCTTTCGACAGACAGACGGACGGACGGACGGACAGACGGACGGACATGGCTAGATCGACATAAAATTTCACGACGATCAAGAATATTTCGAGTAGTTACAAACAGAATGACGAAATTAGTATACCCCCCATCTTATGGTGGAGGGTATAAAAATAAAACCTTATATTTCAGGTATCGCTACTACAAAGTCTACGGAAATAACAAAACGGGAAAACATCTCCTTCAGGAGGAGGTCATATGGGAAAAAAGGCTATCTACGGCCGGCTATGCTATATATAGGGATGCCCACAAATCGCTGATGCGATTGAATTGGAATATGTGGCGAAGGATGAGTGTGTCATCGTCTTTGGATCCTACTTAAGAGCGTCCGGCTGTAGAAGCGTTTCCAGGATGATGGGTGGACTTAGTTTGACGGAGGGGCCCTCGCAAGTTCAAAGCCCCTTTTTGTAGTTTTTGATCTGGACGGTTGCCGACGATAGTCGCTCCATAGTTGATGGGGAACTTTTGATGGGCGTTCACGCGGGCTGGGTAGGTGTAATCTTGACTATGAGGCCCTTGCAAGTTCAAGGACCCCTTGTTGAAGCTTTTGGTCAGTGTGGTTCCCGACAGCAGTTGATTCATAGTTGTTTTGGAACTTTCGGTGTGCGTTGGTGAAAGGCGTCAGTTGTCGGTGCGGACCAATTAATGTTGTGTGGGATAGATAGCGGACGCTCCCCGCATAAACTGAGCGATGGTCTGTCTGACCTACAAATCGTCGTCCTCGGTTCGGTGATGGCGGGTGCGTTGACGACATCTTCTGGCTCGGTGGTAGGGAAGGCGTGTGCGGTCTATTCCTTTAAAGACACAACTTTATAGTTTGGATATTAGATATAATTTCGACTAGGTCGACGGGATGAAAAGATCTCTAGCAGGGTGAAAGCGTATGGGACGATAAGTTGTCAACGGCCGGTTATGCTATCTAAGAATGGGAACGATTCGCGGATGCGATTTGGTCGCAATGACTAATGTGGCGAAGGGTGAGTATGTTATCATCTTCGGCACTAACTTAAGAGCGTTCGGCTGGAGAAGCGTTTCTTGGAGCATGGGTGGACTTAGCTTGACGGAGAGGTCCTCGCAAGTTCAAGGCCCGTTTTTGTAGCTTTTGATCTGAGCAGTTGCCAACAGGCAGTCGATTTATAGTTGATTTGGAACTTTTGGTGGGCTTTGGTGGAAGGCGTCAGTTATCAGTGAGGTCAATGAATGGTATTTGGGATAGATAGCGGGCGTATTGTTGTCGGACGCTCCTTGTTTAAACTGAGCGATGGCCTGGCTGACCTCCGGATCGCCGCCGTCGTTTCGGGGCTGGCGGTTGCGATGGCGACGTCTTCTGCTTCGTAAAGACTCAACTTTATGTTAAGGATATCAGGTATAATTTCCACAAAGTCTTCGGGGGTGAAAAGATCTCTAGCAGGGGGAACGAGTCGTGGGTACGAATGAATCGTGCAAGCAAACTAGGTGCGGATGCAACTAGGTGCAGATGCAAGCTAAGTGCGGATGCGAAAGAATCGCTGGGCAAACAGCTGACACTACGTTAGGACGGTTTGTTTCGATTGCGGGCACTGACATTTATATATTTTGAAACCAGAGACTTCAAGCTGATGGCTACAAAGACCTAGCCTTAAGAGCACTTACGAAAACAAATCGATTGAGAATTATCCCCAGCATTTGAAATATATGCAAAAAATAAAATAAACACTCAAAGGCCTTTACATTGATTTCTCGCAAAACTCATTGGCGGAGTTGTTATGGGTCCTACAACAATTTTTCATAATTTTGGAAGATTGCTCGTCCCCGCGATGAATAAAACCATCTTCTGGAAGATTTTTACGCAACTGTTCTTCCGTATGAGTCGCGGAACACTCTTCAACGACATCATTGGGCAATCCATTGCATGTGCGGAAGTTTAACAACTTACTGGGATTATTATCTTACAACCCACTGCATAATAAACATCCGTATAGCTCGCGATACACTCTTCTAGGTTACATTGGGCATTACATAGCGTATGCAGGAGTTTTAGCAACTCTTCGCGGCGATTTTTACGCAACCAGCTGCTTTATACTCGTCCAGAAGGTTTGTTCAATAATCACCTGAGTTTAATTTTTCATTTTGTCATTCCGTTGGCAAAACATCGAAATATCCATTACCGACTCTATAAAGTATATATATTCTTGATCGTCGTAAAAATCTAAGACGATTTGGCCATTTCCGTCCGACTGTCTGTTGAAATCACGCTACAGTCTTTAAAAATAGAGATATTGAGCTGAAAATTTGCACAGATTCTTTCTTTGTCCATCGGCAGGTTAAGTTGGAAGGTGGGCTAAATCGGACTACATCTTGGTATAGCAACCATATAGACCGATCCGCCGATTTAAGGTCATAGGCCCATAACAACCACATTTACTATCCGATTTTGTTGAAATTTGGGACAGTGAGTTGTGTTAGACCACTCAACATCCTTCTTCAATTTGGACCATAACTTCAAAAACAAGAACAGGTTTTGGGCCCATAAAAGGCGCTTATATTGTCCGATTTTACCAAAATTTAGGACAGTGAGTTGTATAAGGCCCTTGGAGATTATTCATCAATGTGGTCAAGATTTGTATATAGCTGCCATATAGGCCGATCTCTCGGTTTAAGGTTGTGAGCCCGATGTCGCCAAAATTTAAGACAGTGAGTTGTGTTAGATCCCTCGACATCTTTCTGGAATTTGAACCAGATCGGTCTAGATTTGGATATAGCTGCCATATAGACCGATCTATCGATTTAAGGTCTTGGGCCCATAAAAAGCCCATTTATTGTCCGATTTCACCGAAATTTGGTACAGTGAGTTGTGTTATGGCCTTCGACATTCTTCTATAATTTGGCCCAGATCGGTCCAGATTTGCATATAGCTGCCATATAGACCAATCTCTCGATTTAAGGTCTTGGGCCCCTAGAAGGCGCATTTATTGTCCGATTTCGCCGAAATTTGGTACAGTGAGTTGTGTTATGGCCTTCGACATTCTTCTATAATTTGGCCCAGATCGGTCCAGATTTGGATATAGCTGCCAGAGTATGCAAGAGTCAGATACGATTGGTAGAACGGGTAGCGGGTAAATGTATGAATACCACAGAATGAGCAGTAACTATGTACGGGCAAATGTTATTTGTCAAGTTACAACCCTGCACCTTGAATCAATAGCCACATATATGCCCTCTAGATGCCGAAGGTCAATCCATTCTATGTTACCCTCCGCCAATGCTCACCTCCTCTTGTCATGGTCCTGATGACTCCATAATATCTTTGCTGTCCTTTCAAAAGCAGGATTCTCTTCTAAGGACTCATACCCCACATCTCCAAAATCTTGCAAATACTCTTAACATCAAAAACTACCATATTGACTTTATGTATACCAAAAAATGGCAACTCTGGTCAATGATCAAAACCAAAGCTCACAGGTAGTGTGGTGCATGCTGATGACTATGGTAATGGCAGCATTTAAACCAAATATCAGCGGGTAACATCATGTTTTTCGATTATTTTTCTGGTTTCCTTGGACTGGAACAATGCCGTTAACGACAACGTACTGCCCACAAAAGTGTTTGTGAAATGTTTTCCGGGGTTAGCTGCGCCAGCATAAATACCGGCAAACTGGCAGACATATCCTACTGCAGCTGCCTGCTGTTGACCAAGCAAATAGACTGAACACCCCAAGATTGCGTTGAAATACCAATGTGAGAGGGCTGGAGATATCCTTGGAGTGCACAGCTGCCTAAAAGTGCGTTCTGCAAGGTACAACAAAATAAAATGACATTTTTGTTTATGATTTTCGGATGTTACCGCCGACCTCCTCCCTCCTCCAATCAGGATTTTAGACGTGGAAATTATGTTTAAAAAAAAGGGAACTTGCAGCCTGCCTAAATATGCTTGTTGTGCCAACTCAGACAAGCCAACAGAGTAGAATGTAACGCACAAAGCCAAGGCCCACCAAACAAAGAGAGCCAAATCAATGGAGAACATCTATCCGGTTTGTTTGTGTATGTGGGAGATTTGAAGTTTATGTGTTCGACAAAAAAGGATTTATGATTTTAGGAAATTAAACAACATCCGTATCCGTATAAGAAACTCCAAACACACGCAAACACACACACACACACACACACACACACACACAGAGCCCTCACCCCAACCTAACAAATAAAAAACCGCACACATCTACAACAAGTTTTATATGTAGTGGCTTAAGTCTTGCACATACACACACACACACAAAAACACATATACATGTCGTTTGACTTTATTTGTAAATTGCCTCACATTTTGTGTCATTGCAGGTTTTGAATGAAATTTAATGTCCCATTCTTAAGAAACCTACGCTCTGTTTAAAGTGACCATAAAAATGTTTATGGCCAAAGTTATTGCCTTAAGAATATTCCACTTGCTCATAAATTATAAAACTCATTAAGTGAAGATTATGCATGAACATGAGGAGTTTATTGTTAAATATCTCATGATATTGGATTACGCATAATTTACGCAAAAGGTGCCAAAAGAGCCACACAGGCGAGAGAGACAGAGAGTGTAGAGAGTGTAGAGAAGTGAGTAAAGGATGTATTGTGAAGTATTAAAGGAGGGAAAAATTAAAATATTTATTATTTTAATCGTTGAAATATTCTACAAGAAATTTTTTTAATTTTGTCAAATGTTTCATAAAATATGGTTTAATGGACAGACAAAATTATCAATGCATACGTTCATAAGAATAAGAATTCGAACACTAGTGAAGAGCACTCAGTTCATTCAGACCATATTTGGGGAATAAAAGCTGCAGCTTCGATACTTATATGGGCCATAAATGTGGAACCTTCAAAGAGGGGCTCAAGAGTTAAATCTAATAAATAAATTATGCTGCAAGCGCTCTTTAGAAAGCACATGTGAAATTTTATGTTTTTTCTTAAGAAACCTACGCTCTGTTTAAAACGAGTATAAACAAGTAAAAGCGTGCTAAGTTCGGCCGGGCCGAATCTTATATACCCTCCACCATGGATCGCATTTGTCGAGTTCTTTTCCCGGCATCTCTTCTTAGGCAAAAAAGGATATAAGAAAAGAGTTGTTTTGCTATTAAAACGATATCAAGATATGGTCCGGTTCGGACCACAATTAAATTATATGTTGGAGACCTGTGTAAAATTTCAGCCAATTCGTATAAGAATTGGGCCCATTGGGGCTCACGAAGTAAAATAGAGAGAACGATTTATATGGGATCTGTATCGGGCTATAGACCGATTCAGACCATAATAAACACGTTTGTTGATGGTCATGAGATGATCCGTCGTACAAAATTTCAGGCAAATCGGATAATAATTGCGACCTCTAGGGGTCAAGAAGTCAAGATCCCAGATCGGTTTATATGGCAGCTATATCAGGTTATGGGCCGATTTAAACCATACTTGGCACACTTGTTGGGTATCATAACAAAACACGTCGTGCGAAATTCCATTCCATTCGGATAAGAATTGCGCCCTCTAGAGGCTCAAGAAGTCAAGACCCAAGATCGGTTTATATGGCAGCTATATCAGGTTATGGACCGATTTGAACCATACTTGGCACAGTTATTGGATATCATAACAAAACACGTCGTGCAAAATTTCATTCCAATCGGATAAGAACTGCGCACTCTAGAGGCTCAAGAAGTCTAGACCCAAGATCGGTTTATATGGCAGCTATATCAAAACATGGACCGATATGGCCCATTTACAAAACCAACCGACCTACACTAATAAGAAGTATTTGTGCAAAATTTCAAGCGGCTAGCTTTACTCCTTCGGAAGTTAGCGTGCTTTCGACAGACAGACGGACGGACGGACAGACGGACGGACATGGCTAGATCGACATAAAATGTCACGACGATCAAGAATATATATACTTTATGGGGTCTCAGACGAATATTTCGAGTAGTTACAAACAGAATGACGAAATTAGTATACCCCCCATCTTATGGTGGAGGGTATAAAAAGAAAAAAAAAAATATATATAAAACGTTTAAGACTTTTTACGATCAACAAAATACTTTTATCACAAACTTTTTCTTTTATTGCAACCGAGTAACGTTTCGCTTCGACATATCAAACATTAGTCATAAAAGTAGCATTATTGAACATAACTAACTTTGTTTATTGTAAACCCTTTAGCAGCTTCGTCTACGGAAAAGAGGATTTTTTTTTGTTGTAAAACCAAAAACTGTTCAATTGCATAAGTGATTTGATAGCCGCAAACGATTATTCGTTTACCGTACCAATTATTAGTCTCTAGTGTCTCTCCCGCAAACGATTATTCGTTTACAGTACCAATTATAGGGTTGCCCAAAAAGTAATTGCGGATTTAATTTTTAATAAAACTTAGAATGAACTTTAATCAAATATACTTTTTTTACACTTTTTTTCTAAAGCAAGCTAAAAGTAACAGCTGATAACTGACAGAAGAAAGAATGCAATGACAGAGTCACAAGCTGTGAAAAAATTTGTCAACGCCGACTATATGAAAAATCCGCAATTACTTTTTGGGCAACCCAATATTTTCTTAAGAAACCTACGCTCTGTTTAAAGTGACCATAAAAAATATAAAAAAAAAATAAATAAAACGTTTAAGACTTTTTACTTCCAACAAAATATTTTTATCACAAACTTTTTCTTTTATTGCAACCGAGTAACGTTTCGCTTCAACATATCAAACGTTAGCCATAAAAGTAGCATTATTGAACGTAGCTAACTTGGTTTATTGTAAACCCTTTAGCAGCATCGCCGACGGTGAAAGGATCATGCTTTTGTTGAAAAATCAATTGCCTAAGTGCTTTGATAGCCGCTACAGTACCAATAATTATTCTCTTGTGTCTCTCCTACTAGAGAGAAAAAAGTGAGTATTTGGGAAATAGATCAGTGGTTTACAACGTACTCACACTTTTGCCCATTACTTTGCATGTATACAAGAAAGGCCCATGAACTTTCAAATAATTCCATCTGTGTGCTCGTCACTGGTATTGACACATTCTCACACACAACATTTTCTCTTTTTTTGTTTGAACTGAAAAAAGAGTAATCAATATATTGAGCAGCTCGGTCGAGTGCAAAGTCCAAAAATTCTTGTATGTAAAGGGTGATTTTTTTGAGGTTAGGATTTTCATGCATTAGTATTTGACAGATCACGTGGGATTTCAGACATGGTGTCAAAGAGAAAGATGCTCAGTATGCTTTGACATTTCATCATGAATAGACTTACTAACGAGCAACGCTTGCAAATCATTGAATTTTATTACCAAAATCAGTGTTCGGTTCGAAATGTGTTCAAATTTTGACAAATTTTGTTCAGCGATGAGGCTCATTTCTGGTTGAATGGCTACGTAAATAAGCAAAATTGCCGCATTTGGAGTGAAGAGCAACCAGAAGCCGTTCAAGAACTGCCCATGCATCCCGAAAAATGCACTGTTTGGTGTGGTTTGTACGCTGGTGGAATCATTGGACCGTATTTTTTCAAAGATGCTGTTGGACGCAACGTTACGGTGAATGAACACATTTCGAACCGAACACTGATTTTGGTAATAAAATTCAATGATTTGCAAGCGTTGCTCGTTAGTAAGTCTATTCATGATGAAATGTCAAAGCATACTGAGCATCTTTCTCTTTGACACCATGTCTGAAATCCCACGTGATCTGTCAAATACTAATGCATGAAAATCCTAACCTCAAAAAAATCACCCTTTACAATGAGGTGATGACTTTTTTACAATCTCATCCCCCCTGTATCATGTTTGAATAAGTTTTTATTTAAAACTAGCCGAACCGGATCCGATCCGCTGTGCCTTCTTTAACTCTCTAATGCCCTTTAAGGTGGGGACACTTGGCCCTGAATGTGGATTTCGTGTTCAGGCTACTGTAGCCTATCTCCGCCTATGACGCTGAACGCCTGCGTTCGAATCCTGGCGAGAACATCGGATAAAATTTAAAGTGGTGGTTATACCCTCTTAATGTTGGCGACATTTGTGAGGTACCGTGTCATGCATCGTAATTTAAAAAATTCTCTCCAAAAAGGTGTCGCTCTGCAGTACGCCGTTCGGACTTGGCTATAAAAAAAGGTCCCATGTCATTGAGTTTAAACTTAAAAAGGACAGCATTCATTGATATGTGAGAAGTTTGCCCCTGCTCTGTTCCTGGTCAAATTTTTACTCTACTCCCAAATGTCTTTCTTTTAAATCCTATATTAACGTATTGGTAAATATTTCCGGTGTAGGGGGTATTTCGGGGTTAGTCACTTGGCCATTAAAATAAATATAAAATTCGTGCTCTACTTTCAAAAACATTTCTTATGAGCCTCACAATGGCATGATCGGTAAATAATTTGTGTTTGAGGGTGGGGTGAATCCCAGAGTCTTTGTCCGGAAAATTAATACCAATTTCCCGAAAATCAATCAATTTCCACTCCAAAAATCTTTTATATAATAGGGTGTTTGAGGGTGGGGTGGATCCCAGAGTCTTTGTCCCGAAAATTAATACCAATTTCCCGAAAATCAATCAATTTCCACCCCAAATAGCTTTTATTCAATAGGGAGGTATTTGGGATACGGCGGCTCCCCAAAAACATGGCTCTAAATTCTCGTGATGGGGATATTTTGGGATACGGCGGCTCCCCAAACACATAGCTCTATATTGTCGTGAAACCATATTTTGTTTTTGGTGACTGTGAAACTGTTTTTAGGGGACACATTTCGACTCAAATATGGATATAAAATTTGTGCTCCACTTTTAAATCCCTTTTAATATGTGCTCCATATTGCCAGGGTTGGAGAATGTTTTGGGACTGGGACGGCCACCGGCTCTTTGCCCTGAAAATAGATATCAAATTCGTTCTTTACTCCCAAATACCGTTGATTTTAGGTTTAGGGGGGTTAATTAGGGCGTATCCTCAAACACTTGGCTCCAAATTGGATATCAAATACGTTTTCTACTCTCAAATACCTTTCATTTGATTCCCATATTGCCATAATGGGTCAATTAACCTATTCGACATATTTTTAGAAGAAAAAGTACCGCCTAGACTTGAACGCAAATTTTAAAGTCGTATTCGTAATTCTATTCGGCTTATATGCCCTTTTTGGGGTATTTGGGGGTGGGGCGACCTTCCATTACCTGGACCTAATTTTTTATGCCATATTTGTAATCTACTGGGGAATACTTTTCATTTGACTCCCATATTGATAGGAACGTCGAATATATCTGTTTAAAGGAGTTTTTGGGGTTGGGGTGGCCCGCTAGGTACCTTGACCCAAAATATAATACAATATTCGTTTTGTAGTCTCCAATAGCTTTCATTTCATACCCATATTGTGCTCATCGGTCCACTTTCGGTTTTGGGTGGCGTTTTTGGGGTAAGGGGGAGGGTCCGCCACCATCCGATATCAAAAAATTATATAATCTATGTTTCCGATCAGTACAATAAGGATATCAAATGAAAATTTTAAGAAAATCGGTTCAGCAGTTTTTGATTTGACGGAACAAACAAACAAACCGAGTCCAATATAGACATGAAAGGCCATTTGCCCATTTGGGGAGTTTTTTGGGGGCGGTGAGGTGAACCCCTACACTTCGATCTGATTTTGTATGCCAGATTCGCAGTCTGTTCCCGAATACTTTTCATTTGAGCCGCATATTGATATGGACGCTCAATTTGTCTGCGATTAGAACTTTTGGGGTCAGGGCGACTATCTGGGTACTTGGATCCAATTTTCGTATTCTACTCTTCATAACCTTCCAATTTAATATGCATTTTGTCCTTATCCGTCAACTTTTGATTTTGGGTGGTGTTTTTGGGGTAAAGGGGAGGGCCCGGCCCTACCGATATCTTTAAATTATTCTTATTTGTATTCTATTCCTTCTTTCTGACTATATTCGTAATCTACTCCCGAATACCTTTCATTTGAGTCCCATATTGTCATGCTCGTCCAATAAAACCTATTTTAGGGTGTTTTGGGGTTGGAGTTCGTACTCTATTCCTGCATACCTTTCATTTGAGCCCCATATTGTCCTGATCGGTACACTTTTATATTTTGGGTGGTACTTTTGAGTTAAAGGGGAGGATCCACTCCCCTTCAGATATCAAAAAATTATATAGCCTATGTTTCCTGCTTGACCAACCTTCACAGTCTCTGAAAATTTCAAGGCAATCGGTTCAGCCGTTTTTGAGTCTATACGGAACAAACAAACGAACACAAATTCGTCATTTCGTTTGTAAAACCTCGAAATATTCGTCTAAGACCCTTTAAAGAGTATATATTTTTGATCGTCTCGACGTTCAGTCGATCTAGCCGTGTCCGTCCGCCCGACAGTCCGTCCGTCTGTCGAAAGCACGATAGCAGTCGAACGCATAAAGTTCGACGCTTTAAATTTGACACAGATATTTAATAATGATGTAAATCGTTGGGGATTGGAAATGGATCATATCGGTTCGGATTTAGATATGCTCCCATATAAATCGATTTCCGGATTTGACTTCTTGAGCCCCTGGAAGTCGCAATTCTTTCAACTAAATTTATTTTGTATAAATTCCGAGCAGAAACCATGTGGTGGGTTCCCAAGATTCGGACTGGCCAAACTGCGCTTCGGGGGCCACCAGGAGTTATATAAGTGTTGCATAACTTTGATCGCTCGCGGGCACTGGGCAATGTTAGTTGGAGATTCATCTTCTTTCCAGCGTGTCCTCAAAAATTTGAGAGCTTTTGGGTCAAAATAACCTTCATAGTGGGTTGGTTGGGGTAAAGTTGTCCCTCTCTACGAGACGCCAAGTACTTGGGCGTGATTCTCCACCAGAAACTAAGTTGGAGAAAAAACTTTGGGGAAAGGGTCCATAGGGCTTAAGAGGGTATGGTACACTGGATTGCTTTTTGCTCTACTTCACCTATGAATATTTGGTGAGGTATCGGTCTATGGACAACTGTGCCCTTCGCAGGATGATCGAGAAGATACAGGGTACCGCGGCGGTTCTGATCTCTGGATCGACGCACTTACGCTGAAAAGAGGGTGCAGATAAAGGGTGATTTTTTTGAGGTTAGGATTTTCATGCATTAGTATTTGACAGATCACGTGGGATTTCAGACATGGTGTCAAAGAGAAAGATGCTCAGTATGCTTTGACATTTCATCATGAATAGACTTACTAACGAGCAACGCTTGCAAATCATTGAATTTTATTACCAAAATCAGTGTTCGGTTCGAAATGTGTTCATTCACCGTAACGTTGCGTCCAACAGCATCTTTGAAAAAATACGGTCCAATGATTCCACCAGCGTACAAACCACACCAAACAGTGCATTTTTCGGGATGCATGGGCAGTTCTTGAACGGCTTCTGGTTGCTCTTCACTCCAAATGCGGCAATTTTGCTTATTTACGTAGCCATTCAACCAGAAATGAGCCTCATCGCTGAACAAAATTTGTCAAAATTTGAACACATTTCGAACCGAACACTGATTTTGGTAATAAAATTCAATGATTTGCAAGCGTTGCTCGTTAGTAAGTCTATTCATGATGAAATGTCAAAGCATACTGAGCATCTTTCTCTTTGACACCATGTCTGAAATCCCACGTGATCTGTCAAATACTAATGCATGAAAATCCTAACCTCAAAAAAATCACCCTTTATTAATCCACGCCATACCACTATGGACATACACCTAAGCCAGTAATCGGCTTGTTATGTGCTCTAAATACTTGAAAAGGGTAATCTCGGAAAAGAAAATCTAAGTTAGGAATTCCATGCTACTTACAAAATCCTTAGTCGTTTTCCACACCACTCTCCAAAGTTGGTTCATGTCTGGTATAGTGTTCCCACATAAGTGCCGGAATCTATAAGATGCGAAAGCCAATGGCAAGGGAAATGCTCCAACGTCTCATCATCTTCCCCGTAAGCCCTCCACATGCTATCACTTGCCGCACCGACACATAGTCCTATGTGTCCCGTCATGATACCAATAGCTATGCTGACCTCCTTCTTACTTCCTTTCAGCAATAGGCTCGTCTTCTCACGATCTGGATCCCCCCATAGAATTTTCGCCGCCCTACCGACCGTTTCGCTGTTCCGCAGGATTGAATGCGTATTCGTCGCCTACGCCCTTAACACGGACTGCGTCAACCCGAAAGGCTTCGGGTTAACTAAATTTAGTCTTCCGACCTTCACCTCCAAATCGTCTGTCCTTTTATTCCCCCTTAGTCCGCTATGGCTCGGCACCCAAACGTTGCTGATTTTGCCATCCAAATTGCAAATTTTGCCCATGAACATTCCACTAAGGAACAGGGGCAAACTTCTCACATATCAATGAGTGCAGTCCGATTCAAGTTAAAGCTCAATGATAAGGGCCTCCTTTTTTTTATAGCCGAGTCCGAACGGCGAGTCGCGGTGCGACACGTCTTTGGAGAGAAGTTTTACATGGCAAGTACCTCAAAAATGTCGCCAGCATTAGGAGGGGAAAACCACCGCTGAAAATTTTTTCTGATGATCTCGCCAGGATTCGAACCCAGGCGTTCAGCGTCATAGGCGGACATGCTAACCTCTGCGCTACGGTGGCCTCCATCTTCAGAGAGAATCTCCTTCTTACACTGCTAGACTGTTCGTGACCTCACCATCCAGGTTGTCCGACGCACTTAATGTTGGATATGTAGCAACGAAGATGGCGCCCTCAGTCAGGTATCTGGTGTTCCTTAAACTGTAGGCATTATTCGGTTATGCTAGGGGATGATTATCCGGCGTAACGTCACGCTGAATGCGATGCTACTTATTGTATAACTGGGGAGTTTTTCCTTGTTGACAGGTTGGACGTCATTCTATCAAAATGTTATCTGTGATGACGAGGTGTATACAGTGGGGGGCAACGAAAATCTTCAATAAATTACATAAAATTGTGAAATCATATCGGCTTGGGGATGGGTGCAGCATTTCGTCAATGGAGTCGATGTTGGAGAAGCTGTCGTGCTGCGCTGAAGGCTCTGGCGCCGGATCAAGTGAGGTCGAGTGCGAATAGAAGATGCAGAGCTTCTTCGAACCATGGGAAATGCTGTCAGGCTCTGCTGGGTCCCGAGCCATGAAGAGATGGTGGGAAACGAAGCGACCCGAAAAGAATGGCTGATTAGGGCAAATTAAGCAACGGAATCGGTGAGATCTCCCCTGTGTGCGCTTTTTCATAGAGTGCATGACTGACTGTGCGAATGAGGCGTCGACTGATGCTGTGCGTTGTAAGGTCCCTTATGCCCTGTGGCAGAGTATTTCGCGGAATAGAACGCCGCTTGTCCTTGACTGATTAAGCATGGCTATTTTACTGCTATTAGGAGCCAAAATTGATCACTGCAACGTCTGGTTCTTAACATACCCTTCTGCAGTGCATGCGATGACGAGGAGGGGTCGGAGTAAGTCGAGCACCTCTTTAGGTCACTGCCCCCCAATTGCGAGAAGAAGACAAAGCGTAATTGATGAAAACTTCTTTCCGCGCCTGGATTCACTCCAGGAACTTTGTTCTCTTGTCATTCTCTAGAGGCATCAGTTGGCTAAGTGGGCATTGCGTTCACTGGTGAGAGTTTCCAATTCACATGGTTCCCTACTTTTTGTCTGTTTTGTTTTGGGGGTATATAAATTTTGTCATTTCGTTCGCAAAACATCAAAATACCCATTTCCTTACACAGTATATACATTAGGGTGATGACTTTTTTATAACCTCATAACTAATAAAAGGAAGAGCTAGAATGGTACGAGAATTCCTGCCTGCATTGCAGATGTTTGGGATCTGGGTAAACTTTACAAAAGGCAATTAATTCGTCTCAGTGAAGTGACGGCGGACATGAGTGAGGTGGAAGAGAAACGTCATGTCGTCTCTCCAGCCGCCTGTTTCCTTAATCTGAGTTTTACCATTTCTAAAGTCTGCATCATAATTGCGCATCAATTCCTGCACAAAGAAGTACTTGATGTTCGGTGCTTTAGTCGATCCATAGAGCTCGTTGTCTATGATAATGCGAAGAACGCGATCCAGCACATGGTGCTGGAAACTGATGAACTTGGGTGTGGGGTGATCTTACTCTTCGAATTTTCGCTGCAGTCGAACTAAAACGACGGTTGTATCGGCAACAATCATCACAATTGATCCCCACATTGAACCCATTTAACACACTCTGGTCTCCTTCTGTGATTGTTTAAGCGTTCCGGTATTTTAATGAGAGGACCACGATCTGATATTCAACGCTCACAAGGTATTTGCAGTCAAAGTGCATGTTTCGCTTCTCCAGATAACGCGTGCTTAACAAGTACTACTTCACGTGAGCAGCTTCCTCGTATACAGCCCTGCATGTTCTGATGCCAGACCGTTGCTGCTCTGTGGGACCACAGCTTTGAATTCGACCATACTTCGCTCAGTTGTTGAGAGTCCTAACAGAACACTATATGTAAAATGCCAGGCAAATCGGATAAAAATCGCGGCTTGTAAGGGCTCAAGAAGTTTAATCGAGAGATCGGTTTATATATGGGAGCTATATCATGTTCTTGACCTATTTGAACCGTACTTGGCACAGTTGTTGGGAGTCATAACAGAACACCATGTGCAAAATTTCAGCCAATCGGATGAAAATTGCGGCCTCCATGAGCTCAAGAAGTCAAATCGAGAGATCGGTTTATATGGGAGCTATATCAGTTTCTTGACTGGTTTAGACCGTAATTGATAAAGTTGTTGGGAATCATAACAGAATACTATGTGCAAAATTTCAGCCAAATCGGATGAAGATTGAGGCTTCCATGAGCTCAAGAAGTCAAATCGGAAGATAGGTTTATATGGCAGCTATATTAGGTTCTTGACCGATTTAGAGCGTACTTCACTCAGTTGTTAGAAGTCATAACAGAATTTTAATTTCAGCAAAATTTCAGCCAACTCGAACAAAATTGCTGCTTCCAGGGGCTCAAGAAGTCAAATTCGGGAGATCGGTTTATATGGGAACTATATCCAAATCTAAACCGATATGGCCCATTTGCAATTTCCAACGATGTGCATAATTGCAAGCGGCTAGCTGTACGCGTTCGACCGCTATACTGATTTCGACAAATTAGTATTTTCGATCGCTGAGATTCGAAATAAATTGTTGCAGCAAAATTAACAAATTTCGTCGTCGTTTTTTCGACCAAAGTTGTTGTTTTTCAAAATTATTTTTACTTGTGGATCATTTCTGTGATAAAAGCTATTCTAATGGATGAAAAGGGTATTAGAAGTATAGTATTAGAATTACTTAATAATTCGATTTAGCTGTGTCCGTTTGTTTGTCTTTTCATTCATTTTTGAAATTAAGGAACAGGTCACATTTATTGTCCGATTGCCCTCAAATTTTGACACATCATTTTTCCGGCCCAAGGACTAATGGTTTTTAATTCGATACGATCGAATCTTACCGATCTTTACAAAATTTGGCTAGAAGTCACAAATCGTCAAAAAATCATTTCATTTAAAATTTTAAACTTCTGTATCAGGGTTTAGATTGCAAAAGTCAAGTGGTTTAGTAAATCTTTTTGCTTTGCCCAGTCCCATTATCCTTTTTGGCCATCCTTAAGCGTTTTTTTTTTTCATTTCTTATTGCCCTCATCCGTTTGCCAGTTAACTACTTGTATTTAATTTCAATTTAACATCATTTAATTTGTGTTTATTTTATGGGCTTCCTCTGCAAGCCCAAGAAAAATAAACAAAATGCAAGCCAAAGAAGACGAAGACCAAGAAGGAATTATGCTACAAATAAAAATAATAAAAAAAAAGAAATCGGTAGCATAGGAAAAAACAGACAAATAAGCAAATAAAAAAAACATTACTTCTACATTGAGAGTCTTACAATTTTCTCCAAACGGCAAAGGCTCGCGTCAGCGAATAAGTGGGCCCAGAGTATGGAATAATTTGTGGCCGACCGCCCCCCTTTTTCTAGCTTCCCTTCACTGTACCTTCTTTTTATCGCATGAGGCCATTCCTCAAGGGGTGCAAGGGTGGGGGAATGCCTTGTGGTGTTTTAATTGTACCAAAGTAAATAAATTTTAAATTAAACGTTGTTGTTATTATTTTGTGGCGTGTATTTTTTCATTGTCGTCACTTGATAACTAAGGGGTGTTTTCAGCGCAAGCAGGGGTGAAGATGATTTTCCTGAATTCCATATTAAATTTTCTGTGTTTTGATTTTTTTATTGGATGCATTTGCTTTAAAGTACAGGGTTTTTTTTTCTGGGACGCTACAAAAGTAGATATTTAGATAGGAACAGCAAATGACGCTGTATTTTTTGCTTATCTTGTGACATTTCTCTTCAGTAAGATTTGCCATTTCATGAAGAAAAGAAGCCGTTGTACAAAATTTCTGCCAAATCGGATGAGAATTGCGCCCTCTAGAGGCATCAAAAGTCGAGACACAAGATCGGTTTATATGGCAGCTATATCAATCGATTTGGCCCATTTACAATCCCAACCGACCTACACTCTAATAAAAAGTATTTGTGCAAAATTTCAAGCGCCTAACTTAACTCTTTCAAAATATTTCAGTCCATTTGGAAAAGAATTGCTCCCTGTGGGGGCTCAAGAAGCAAAATCGGGAGATCGGTTTATATGGGAGATATCCCAACCCATAGACCGATTCAGACTATATTAGACACGTATGTTGAAGGTCATGAAAGAGGCCGTTGTACAAAATTTCCTCCAATTCGAATTAGAATTGCGCCCTCTATTGGCTCAAAAAGTCAAGATCCCAGATCGGTTTATATGGCAGCTATACCAGGTTATAAACGGATTTGAACCATACTCAGCATAGTTGTAGAAAATGATACCAAAACACCATGTGCAAAATTACAGCCAAATCGGATGAGAATTGAGCCCTCTGGCGGCTCGAGAAGTCAAGATGCGAGATCGGTTTATATGGCAGCTATACCAGGTTATGTACCGATTTGAACCATACTTAGCACAGGTGTTAAAAGTCACAACAAAAAAAGTCATGAAAAATTTCAGCCAAATCGGATAATAATGGCGCCATCTAGAGGCTTCAAAATTCAAGACCCAAGATCGTTTTATATGGCAGCTATATCAAAGCATGGACCGATTTGCCCCATTTACAATCCCAGCCGACCTACACTAACAAAAAGTATTTGTGCTAAATTTCAATTGGCTAGCTTAACTCCTTCGAAAGTTAGCGTGCTTTCGACAGACAGACGGCGCCCTCCAGAGGGTCAAGAAGTCAAGACCCAATATCGTTTTATATGACAGCTATATCAAAACGAAGATCGATTTGGCCCATTTACAATCCCAACCGACCTACACTAACAAAAAGAATTTGTGCTAAATTTCAAGCGCCTAGCTTAACTCCTTTGAAAGATAGCGTGCTTTCGACAGACAGACGGCGCCCTCTAGAGGCTTAAGAAGCCAAGACCCAAGATCGTTTTATATGACAGCTATATCAAGACATGGATCGATTTGTCCCATTTACAAGCCCAACCGTCCTACATTAATAAAAAATATTTGTGCAAAATTTCAAGCGCCTAGCTTGAATCCTTCGAAAGTTAGGGTGCTTTCGACAGACAGACGGACGGGCATGGCTAGATCGACCTAAAATGTCATTACGATCAAGAATATATATACTTTATGGGGTTTTAGGCGCATATATCGAGGTGTTACAAACAGAATGACGAAATTAGTATACCCCCATCCTATGGTGTATGGTATAAAAATTACGGTTTGGTGCGGTTAATGGGCCGGCGATGTCATTGGGCCGTACTTCTTTCGTGACCGTTACGTTACTATGAATGGGAATCGCTACCGTTCAATGCTAATAGAATAGTTTTGATCCCAATATGATGGTATGGACTTGGAGGACATGTGGTTCCAAGAGTACGGCACCATAATCTTCGCAGCGAATGTTACAATAAATTTTTGGAAACCAAGTTTGAGGAAAGTGTTATCTCACGAAATGGTCCAGTCGATTGGCCGACTCTATCGTGCGATTTCACGCCGTTAGACTGTTTCCTGGGGGATCAAAGTCAAGTCTATGGTCTATGCCAACAATCCAGCGGCGCTTGATGAACTTTGTACGAATATTGAACCCAAAATTGCAGCAGAATCGTACGATTTATGCTTGAAATCCGTCGTAGTTTGGGTTCAGCGTGTGGACTTCTGCAAGCGTCCACGTGGTGGTCATGCAAAAAAAAAATCGGGTTCCATACATAATGGCATCGAATGTACTTTCACGGAAATAATGAATTTCATATTGATATCTAAAACTCGATATATCCGCTAGGATATATTACTTTGTAGGATTTTGTTCTAGGATTTTGAGTTTTATTCGGCCAGCGGATGATCTTTTAAGACAACAACAGCATGTCTTCTTTAGTCAAATTTCAAACAGCTTCACGGAAGTTTGGCCTTTAAAGAAAATTTCATTCAAATTGTGATTTTAAAGAAATTTTTGAAAATTTTATTTCAAGAGAAATTTTAATTGCAATGTGGTTTTAGTGAAAATTTCATTGAAATTTTGTCATTTTAAAATTTTTTTTTTGAAATTTGGTCATTAGAGAAAATTTCATTGAAGTTTTGTTTTAAGAGAAAAATTGGATTTAAATGTTGTCTTTAGAGGAAATTGCATTGAAATTATGACTTTAAGGGAAATTTCATTGATATTATGATATAAGGGAAAATTTCATAGAAATTTTGTCTTTAGGGAATTTTTTTTAGAAGTTGAAATTTTGTGTTTAGAGAAAATTTTTTCGTAATTTTGTCTGTAGTGAAAATGTCGTTGAAATTTCAAATATCGTTTCTATTATAACTACCTGCATAATCAAATTTGTTTCAACTGCAAATTTTGCCCATGAACGTTCCACTAATGAACAGGTGCAAACTTCTTACATATCAATGAGTGCAGTCCGATTCAGGTTTAGGCTCAACGATAAGGGGCCTCTTTTTTATAGCCGAGTCTGAACGGCATGCCGCAGTGCGACACCTCTTTGGAGAGAAGTTTTACATGGCATAGTAACTCACAAATGTTGCCAGCATTAGGAGGGGAAAACCACCGCTGAACATTTTTTCTGATGGCCTCGCCAGGATTCGAACCCAGGCGTTCAGTGTCAAGGCGGACATGCTAATCTCTGTGCTACGGTGGCCTCCACTTTCAACTATTTACCACTTTTCCCCATTTTGCTTTAACTCACCTTCCTCTCCCTTCAATCTTTGTATTTGCTAATTTTTGAATCTCACCAAAAATTTCCCACTAAATGTCAGCCTACTCCCGTAGAAACCTTTTTGGGCCAGTAACACATTACAATAAATACCCAGCATATTAAAAAAGAAAGGATTGTGCTATGTCCCCACAGTAGTTTGTTTTGTTTACCCCTACACTGTTTGGCCATTATGAATAATGTCAATTTGAAATAAACCAAGACACTTGTCCGCAAGCATTATAATTAGAGTCGAGGCCATTGACATCAATCCTAATTAAGTACCAGAGTACTGCATTCTATGAAGTCGCTCTCTCTCTCTCTCTCTCTCTCTCGCCCTCCTCCACCCCATCCTAAGGCAATGCTTTCGAAAATCCACGTATGTGTTAGAGTAGTTGTTAAGAACAATCACACTCTTTCTCAAACATGTTGACACACACACACACACGCACACACATAATCCAGCATATTTGTACACCAGCAACAAAAGTACAAATGCGTGTACCCCCTTAAGGTGTTTTGTAGTTAAATTATAGCCCCACTGATTTATGGCATTTGATTATCATGTTTAATTAATGAGCTGACCCACTGGATGATGACATTTATAACGCATAACACGTCAACTGAAATGAACTCCTTCATCCCAATTTTGGCCACTGTGGTTTAAGTGCGAAGAAAAGTTAAGTTGGATTAAAATTGAGATTATAAGGGACTCATTAAGTCAATATGGGGGAATGTTTGATATGGGGTGCTTAGGGACCTAAATATACGACTGGTATTGCAATTCTCGACAGCCTCTTCAAGTCTTAAAGAAACATTTTATTGAAATTTTATCTCCATGAAATGATCTTTAAGGTCAAAATTCACCGAAGCTTTCTCTAAAGACAACATTTTTATGATATTTTTTCTGAAATTTTTAATGAAACGTTTGTCAAAGGCCAGCCCGACCTTGAAGGGCATAATTTTATTCTGTTGGGTTGCCCAAAAAGTAATTGCGGATTTTTTAAAAGAAAGTAAATGCATTTTTAATAGAACTTAGAATGAACTTGAATCAAATATACTTTTTTATACCCTCCACCATAGGATGGGGGGTATACTAATTTCGCAAATTCTGTTTGTAACTACTCAAAATATTCGTCTGAGACCTCATAAAGTATATATATTCTTGATCGTCGTGACATTTTATGTCGATCTAGCCATGTCCGTCCGTCCGTCCGTCTGTCTGTCGAAAGCACGCTAACTTCCGAAGGAGTAAAGCTAGCCGCTTGAAATTTTGCACAAATACTTCTTATTAGTGTAGGTCGGTTGGTATTGTAAATGGGCCATATCGGTCCATGTTTTGATATAGCTGCCATATAAACCGATCTTGGGTCTTGACTTCTTGAGCCGCTAGAGTACGGAATTTTTATCCGATTTGGCTGAAATTTTGCACGACGTGTTTTTTTATGATATCCAACAACTGTGCTGAGTATGGTTTAAATCCGCTGATAACCTGACATAGCTGTCATATAAACCGATCTTGGGTCTTGACTTCTTGAGCCTCTAGAGGCCGCAATTCTTATCCGATTGGAATGAAATTTTGCACGAAGTGTTTTGTTATGATATTCAACAACTGTGCCAAATATGGTTTAAATCGGTACATAACCTGATATAGCTGCCATATAAACCGATCTTGGGTCTTGACTTTTTGAGCCTCTAGAGGGCGCAGTTCTCATCCGATTTGATTGAAATTTTGCACGAAGTGTTTTGGTATCACTTCCAACAACTGTGTTGAGTATGGTTCAAATCGGTCCATAATCTGATATAGCTGCCATATAAACCGATCTTGGGTCTTGACTTCTTGAGCCTCTAGAGTGCACAATTCCTATCCGATTGGAATGAAATTTCGCAAGACGTGTTTTGTTATGATATCCAACAACTGCGCCAAGTATGGTTCAAATCGGTCCATAACCTGATATAGCTGCCATATCAACGGATCTTGGGTCTTGTCTCCTTGAGCCTCTAGAGGGCGCAATTCTAATCCGGTTGGAATGAAATTTCGCACGACGTGTTTTGTTATGATATCCAACAAATGTGTCAAGTATGGTTCAAATCGGTCCATAACCTGATATAGCTGTCATATAAACCGATCTGGGATCTTGACATCTTGAGCCTCTAGAGGTCTCAATTATTATCCGATTTGCCTGAAATTTTGTATGACGGATTCTCTCATTACCATCAACATACGTGTTTATTATGGTCTGAATCGGTCTATAGCCCGATACAGCTCCCATATAAATCGATCTCTCTATTTTACTTCTTGAGCCCCTAAAGGGGGCAATTCTTTTTCGAATTGGCTGACATTTTACACAGGTCTCCAACATATAATTTAATTGTGATCTAAACCGGATCATATCTTGATATCGCTGTAATAGCAGAGCAAATCTTTTCTTATATCATTTTTTGCCTAAGAAGAGATGCCGGGAAAAGAACTGACAAATGCGCTCCATGGTGGAGGGTATATAAGATACGGCCCGGCCGAACTTAGCACGCTTTTACTTGTTTACACTTTTTTTCTAAAGCAAGCTAAAAGTAACAGCTGATAACTGACAGAAGAAAGAATGCAATTAAAGAGTCACAAGCTGTGAAAAAATTTGTCAACGCCGACTATATGAAAAATCCGCAATTACTTTTTAGGCAACCCAATATATACCAAACCTCTGTCAAACCAGCAAAAATTAAATCATCTAGGAGACGGAAAAGGATGATCAAGAGACCGGTTTACATGGGAGCTATATCAGGTTGTAGGCTGATTTGGACCGTAATTGACACAGTTGTTGAAAGTCAAAACGGATCAACAGATGCAAAATTTCAGCAAAATCGGTCAAAAATTGCGACTCGGGAGATTGGTTTATATGGGAGCTGTACCATGTTATAGACTGATTAGGACCGCACTAGACACAGCTGTGAAAAGTCATAACAGAACGCTATATGGGAAATGTCAGCCAAATCGGTCAAAAAGTGTGGCTTCCAGGGGCTCAAGAAGTCAAATCGGGAGATCGCTTTTTATGTGGGAGCTATATCAGGTTATAGACCGATTTGGACCATACTAAGCACTGTTCTGGGAAGTTATAAGAGAACTTGATCTGCAAAATTTCAGCCAAATCGGATCGGAATTGTGGCTTCCAGGAGCTCAAGATGTCCAATCGGTAGATCGGTTTATATGGGACCTATATCAGGGTAAAGACTGATATGAACCATACTAGACACAGCTGTGGAAAGTCCTAACAGAATACTAAATGCAAAATTTCAACCAAGCTAGACAAAGATGGCGTGATGGCTATCGCTACCCGACCTTTGCTGTCACATAGGTGCTCCGAGTCTGCGCATGCATCATATGCATGTTGAAGATCTTATCACCGAGATCGAAGATGAACCGGTTCACTAGGATAGAAAGCCTATGCCCTTGTAGACCCGGGCAAGAGCAGATAAGGTGTTCGATCATCTCCTCGCCATCCACATGAAAATTTTTAATTTTTGGAAGTGATCAAGAATTAAAATTACTTCTACGAGGCTTAGTTAAGGAGATATGAATGTGGAAGTGATTAAGAGTTAAACTTACTTTTTCCCTACGAGGCTTAGTTAAGGGGGATGGACTATTGTACTCAGTGACCCCTTATCAAGGGTCTGCAATTCCTTCGTTCTTTTCCGGTCAACAGCTGGCCAGAGTGTCCGAGCAATCTGACATCCATCTGCAGACTTTCACCTCATCACCGCCTTTGCACTGGCCATCTCCTGTACTATGTTCCATAGCTCGACAAAAAGGCATGTGTCCAAGACCGGCCTCATGCCGTGGTGAATCCCCTTCTTGCATACTCCATCGCCTTCTCATTTTCCAGAACATCGATGTTTCCCGAGAATTCAAGCCAATATAATGTCATGAGCCAGGAGTCCAAACGCTTCGATCTCAGCGCCCTTTAATTGAAGGCCTTGAGACGTGCATTACTGTCCACATATATCCTGAGTTTCGAAGGTGATAGGTCTTCTTTGCAGCCAAGCTTATGGGACAGATCTTTGCTTGAAAGATCGTGCACTCGTCCGGAAGTCTTACTGATATACCAATGTCGAGTGTCTACGAGTAAACCTCTCTGTCGCCGAGTAAACCTCTCTGTCTCCGAGTAAACCTCTCTGTCTCCGAGTAAACCTCTCCGTCTCCGAGTAAACCTCTCCGTCGCCGAGTAAACCTCTCTGTCTCTGAGTAAACCCCTCCGTCTCCGAGTAAACCTCTCCGTCGCCAAGTAAACCTCTCCATCTTGAAGCAGTCAGTGAATACCCAGGTCTCTTCCAACTCAAACAGAACATCCTTCTCCCACTCCTCCTCCGTTCTGAGAAAGCAAATCCGGACAACCTCTCCCGAATCGGTCTTCTCCATGGCATCCATCCAAAGCAATGACAAGTTCCCTCAGCCTAAAAGCTGCCTTAGCGGTACAGCTCCAAATATAAATCTCAAGGTGTTGTACATTTGGCAAGTCCGTTAGAAAACCCATTTATGACACCTTACAAGCTATAACGAAGTATGGGCCAATCTTAACCCAACTTGCTGGAAACTCCGACGCATCTAACATAATTAACTGACTAGACCTTAATACGGGAGATTGGCCTACATGACTTCGGCTTGCTGATTGGCGTTCTAACTGTCATTGTAAAGTCACGGCTTTGACGTCGCGCTGGACATAGTAAAATGAGGCAAAATGACGCATGATGTCCGATGACGAAGTTGAAGACGGCCCAGCATCTTTTGTGTCACTACACAAAAGTTCTGTAATGCCTTCTTTAGACGCATGAATTGGCTGAATGGATCATACTGTCGCCGTTGAGAGTTTATTCTTTCTGTCTGGTGCGTCGTTTCTTTCATCTCTCCTTCTTGCTGTCTTGTGCCGTGCTGTGTTCTCCGTCTTTTTTCTCCGAGGGTGAACACAATGAACCTAAGGTATCCGAGTGACTTATAGCTGCTCCATAACCTATGCTGATGTTGCAATCATGGGCTATCAGTAAGTTTAGCCAGACTAGGAAAGATGACCTGATGCATAAGAATTATCATCGTCTTAAATAGTTTAGTTGGTAACATATCGGCTGCTGCTGCCTTGTTTTTCTTCAGCTGGGTTAGGTTAGGTTGAAAAGAGGATGCATACACCGAGGCTAGTAATGGGCTTGTTTTGCGCTTTAAATACTACAACGTAACCTCAAGAAAGAAAATACAAGTCAGGAATTGTTTGGTACTAACAAACCATACCCCACCCCTAAGTCGGTTCATGTCGGGTACTGTGGTGTTGTGATAGCCGGGTTACTGCTATGCTGATCTCATTCTGACTTCTAGGTACACATTCTATGACATCACCGGGGATCGGCATTATGGTATTCTTGTTCCCACCAATTGTATTACCTGCTGGGCAAATGTTTTTTCCATACCCATTTAGTTTTTGCCTCTGCAGGAGAATGTGATGTCCTACAGCCATTGGTTGGATGTTTGTTTCTGTGGTAAAATTTCAAAACTTCATTGAGACTCATATTCACGTCTTTCCACTTCTCGTTTCTTCCCTATACCTGTTCTTCACTGGGTGCGGTGCTACTGATTGCAAGGTTGCTATGTACATATGCAGCGTTCTTGCTGCAGTGGAATCTCGTCTTTCCAGATTGTACCATGGATCCCTTAGGGAAGCCTTTTGGTATTTAATTACCGTGCGCTGCTGTTATCGACATAAGGAGTGGTTTCTTCAAACAATTTGAAACAGGCAGCGGAGGCCACCGTAGCGCAAAGGTTAGCATGCCACCTATGACGCTGGGTTCGAATCCTGGCGAAACCATCTGAAAAAGTTTTCAGCGGTAGTTTTCCCCTCCTAATGATGTCAACATTTGTGAGGTACTATGCCATATAAAAACTTCTATCTAAAGAGGTGACGCACTGCGGCAAGCCGTTCGGACTAGGATATAAAAAGGAGTTCCCTTTTCCCTGAGCTTGGTCTTCATGTCCACGCCCGAAGGGCAACAAACGACAGATGGTCACAAAGGGTGGGGGGTTTGAACACCTCAAAATAATGTGGCCTAATCCTAGACTAGATTTGATTAAGGAGTCTACCGGGCGTTGTTAACTGACAAGTTTTTCGCCTCGATGGAGTCTATTAGCCTCAATCCAACCAACAGGCGTTCCCTCAATGTGGCAAAATTTTTCGGCCGTTAGACCAATGATATTCTCTCTTCCTATCTTGGCATTAAAATTTCTGAACCCGATTTATACGCCATGTGCGGGCCAGCATTCTTTGGCCTCTTTGTCCTAGTCTTCTGTCGGGATAGGGACACAGATGAAACTGATATATAAAATTTGCTTTCTATGCGGGTAATGCTATCTCCTCATGCACCAGAGTAAATTTGGAGCCGTCGACCAGTCACAAATCCATGTATCGCGTTTGCGGGTGTCGACATCATTAGAGGAGTCCCTATTTTCTTCCTGCCTTTTTATACGACCCATCTAAACTTGGTGATGGGCACCTAAACTTTGGCCCTGCTTAACTTGTAATCCTCTGTATTGCAAGTAACCACTGTGTCACACTATCAAAGTCATAGGGAATTTGTAAAAACATGTCCTGTTTTCGTCTGCTGAAAGGAAATACATAACTTGTTTTATTGCCTACTTTTAGGTGAATTAGAATCCCTATGGGCAATTAAAGTTGAAGGCAGTTTCCCCTATTATATAATAGAGAACGCTTTTGTGTGTGTGTGTGTGTCAACCAATGTTGCGTGTCATAAAAGTACTTCCGTATACGCGTCCTATTCAGTTCTGTTTGCGGCAATGGTTAATGTGGCTGTTGTCGTTTGTGATGTTTATGGGTTTGCTTTCAAAGAAAATTTTGCGTTTTTAAGTCTATTAGCATTTTTATTGCCTAAACAAATATTTAAAGAACTCATTGTGTGTGAGTCCAGAATTTGCGCAACATTTTTACATCATGTAAATGACGAACTAACTGACAGACAAGCTGGTTGATAAGGGAGAGGGAGATTTAGAGTTTCATGCAAGGATGGCTTAGTTGCTCATCTAATAGGTTTTTGTTCAATTCTAGGTGATGAGATGAGATTTGGCATAAAGTTGAAAGTGGTCTTAGACTTGGTGGCATGGTGATGCACAAGGATGGTGTTGTAAAAGTGGTGGTTCATAAAGCACTTTTTCGACTTGCAGTTTTTCAATTTTAACAAAAAATCTTTAACTGTACTTAAATCAGTATCAAACCGACCCCCTCTGGTGTTTATGGATATTCAATCTTGATTATATTCGTACCTTAGATAGGTGCTATGTTATTCGAACATAAAGGGAGCAGAACTTGGTTGAAAGGGATCACGCTGAAAGGGAATAGTTTACAGATTCGGGATTTTTCTGGTTTCAAGTGATCATGAATACCAATATGAAGGGTAAAGTTACTATTTCTGTAGGGGGTCAATTGACCCCATATAGATAACTATGAACCGGTATTTTTATTGATTACGTTCCAAAAAACTAAAAGATATTAAACAAGTAAAAGCGTGTTAGGTTCGACAGGGTCGAAACTTGGGAACCCACCACCAGGGATTCTGCTAAAAATTTACCCTTTTTAATTGAGTTTATATTTGAATTATTATACCCTCCACCATAAGATGGGGGGTATACTAATTTCGTCATTCTGTTTGTAACTACTCGAAATATTCGTCTGAGACCCCATAAAGTATATATATTCTTGATCGTCGTGAAATTTTATGTCGATCTAGCCATGTCCGTCCGTCTGTCCGTCCGTCCGTCCGTCCGTCCGTCCGTCCGTCCGTCCGTCCGTCCGTCTGTCTGTCGAAAGCACGCTAACTTCCGAAGGAGTAAAGCTAGACGCTTGAAATTTTGCACAATACTTCTTATTAGTGTAGGTCGGTTGGTATTGCAAATGGGCCATATCGGTCCATGTTTTGATATAGCTGCCATATAAACCGATCTTGGGTCTTGACTTCTTGTTTTGGTCTCAAGTAGTCATATCGGGATATCGGTACTTAGGGGAGCCTATATCACCATATTGACCGATTTGGAAAAAACTTGGCACTGAAGCTGAAAGTCATAAGATAGGATTTTGGGCAAAATTTCCGCCAAATCAGGTTAAAATTAAGGCTTCTAAGGGCTGAAGAAATCAAATCCGGGTATCGGTTTATATGGGGGCTATATCTGTTTATAGACCGATTCGAATCATACTAAGCATGATTTTTAACAGTCATATATCAAGTTTTTGTTGCAAATTTTAGTCAAATCGGATGAAAATCGAGACTTTTAAGGGCTCGAGAAGTCAAACCCGGGGATCGGCTTATATGGGGGCTATATCTGTTTATTGACCGATTCAAATCATACTTGGCATGGATGTTGGAAGTCATAACCCAAGTCTTTACTCCAAAATTAAGCCAAATTGGATGAAATTTAGGCTTCTACGGGCTCAAGAAGTCAAATCTGTGGAACGGTTTATATGGGGGCTATATCTGTTTATAAACCGATTCGGATCATATTTAGCATTATTATTAAAAGTCTTGACTCAAGTCTTTATTCCAAATTTCAGCCAAATCGGATGAAAAGTGAGGCGTCTAAGGGCTCAAGAAGTCAAGATCGGGGATCGGTTTATATGGGGGCTATATCTGTTTATAGACCGATTCGAATCATACTTAGCATGATTATTAAAAGTCTTGACTCAAGTCTTTATTCCAAATTTCAGCCTAATCGGATGAAAATTGATGCTTCTAGGGGCTCAAGAAGTCAAATCCGGGGATCGGTTTATATGGGGGCTATATCTGTTTATAGACCGATTCGAATCATACTTAGCATAGGTGTTGGAAACCATAACTCAAGTCTTTGCCTCAAATTTCAGCCAATTCGAATGAAAATTTAGGCTTCTAAGGGCTCAAGAAGTCAAATCCGGGGATCGGTTTATATGGGGGCTATATCTGTTAAAAGAACGATTTGGCTCCTACTTGTAATGGATTTTAGAAGCCATAACTCAAGTCATTGTTCCAAATTTTAGCTAAGTCGGATTGAAATAGATGCTTCTAAGGGCTCAAGATCGGGGATCGGTTTATATGGGGGCTATATCTCTTTATATACCGACTCCGATCATACTGGGATGAAAATTGATGCTTCTATAGGCTCAGAAAGTCAAATCGGGGGATCGGTTTATATGGGGGCTATATCCAAACTTGAATCGATGGGTCATATTTGCAATCCCCAACGACTTCTATCAATAAGAAGTATCTGTTCAAAATTTCAAGCGGCTAGCATTACGCGTTCGACCGCTATCGTGATTTCGACAGACGGACGGACGGACATGGCTGGATAGACTCAGAATGTCGAAACTAGCCAGAGTATATAAACTTTAAGGGGTCGCAGATCAATATTTCGAGGTGTTACAAACGGAATGACCTACGGCCAAACTAAACCTTTGTCCAAGCCAAACCTGGGCCAAGCCAAGTTTTCGGCCAAGCCAAACCTTCCAAACAATCGGTCAAGCCCAACCCTTGGCCAATCTAAACTTTCGGCGATTCAAAACCTTCGGCCAAGCCAAACCTTCGTCTAGACCAAACCTTTGGCCAAGCCAAATCTTTGGCCAATCCGTCTAGACCAAACCTTTGGCCAAGCCAAATCTTTGGCCAATCCAAACCTTTGGCCAAGCCAAACCTTTGGCCAAGCCAAACCTTTGGCCAAGCCAAACCTTTGGCCAAGCCAAACCTTTGGCCAAGCCAAACCTTTGGCCCAGCGAACCCTTTGGCCAAGCCAAACCTTTGGCCCAGCCAAACCTTTGGCCAAGCCAAACCTTTGGCCCAGCCAAACCTTTGTCCAAGCCAAACCTTTGGCCAAGCCAAACCTTTGGCCCAGCCAAACCTTTGGCCAAGCCAAACCTTTGGCCCAGCCAAACCTTTGGCCAAGCCAAACCTTTGGCCAAGCCAAACCTTTGGCCCAGCCAAACCTTTGGCCCAGCCAAACCTTTGGCCCAGCCAAACCTTTGGCCAAGCCAAATCTTTGGCCATGCCAAACCTTCGACCATGCCAAACCTTCGTCCAAGCCAAACCGTTGGCCGAGGCAAACCTTCGACTAAGCCAAACCTTTGGCCCAGCCAAACCTTTGGCCCAGCCAAAACTTTGGCCCAGCCAAACCTTTGGCCCAGCCAAACCTTTGGCCCAGCCAAAACTTTGGCCCAGCCAAACTTTTGGCCCAGCCAAACCTTTGGCCCAGCCAAACTTTTGGCCCAGCCAAACCTTTGGCCCAGCCAAAACTTTGGCCCAGCCAAAACTTTGGCCCAGCCAAACCTTTGGCCCAGCCAAACCTTTGGCCCAGCCAAACCTTTGGCCCAGCCAAACCTTTGGCCCAGCCAAACCTTTGGCCCAGCCAAACCTTTGGCCCAGCCAAACCTTTGGCCCAGCCAAACCTTTGGCCCAGCCAAACCTTTGGCCCAGCCAAACCTTTGGCTCAGTCAAACCTTTGGCCCAGCCAAACCTTTGGCCCAGCCAAACCTTTGGCCCAGCCAAACCTTTGGCCCAGCCAAACCTTTGGCCCAGCCAAACCTTTGGCCCAGCCAAACCTTTGGCCCAGCCAAACCTTTGGCCCAGCCAAACCTTTGGCCCAGCCAAACCTTTGGCCCAGCCAAACCTTTGGCCCAGCCAAACCTTTGGCCCAGCCAAACCTTTGGCCCAGCCAAACCTTTGGCCCAGCCAAACCTTTGGCCCAGCCAAACCTTTGGCCCAGCCAAATCCTTGGCCTAGCCAAACCTTTGGCCCAGCCAAACCTTTGGCCCAGCCAAACCTTTGGCCCAGCCAAACCTTTGGCCCAGCCAAACCTTTGGCCCAGCCAAACCTTTGGCCCAGCCAAACCTTTGGCCCAGCCAAACCTTTGGCCCAGCCAAAACTTTGGCCAAGCCAAACCTTTGGCCAAGCCAAACCTTTGGCCAAGCCAAACCTTTGGCCAAGCCAAACCTTTGGCCAAGCCAAACCTTTGGCCAAGCCAAACCTTTGGCCAAGCCAAACCTTTGGCCAAGCCAAACCTTTAGCCAAGCCAAACCTTTGGCTTTGGCCCAGCCAAACCTTTGGTCAAGCCAATTTTCGGCCAAGCTAAACCTTCGGTTAAACCTTCGATTAAGAGAAATCTTAGGTCTCGCCAAACTTTGCATCATGGACCTCTTTGCAATTCTAATTAACAGTTTCTTTTGGCAACCTTAATCCCTTGATTTCATTTTCGTGTAAAGTAACTAATTTTAGTTTTTGGCCAATATAATCATAGCTCTCCATAAATCAGTTCTCATTCCCCTGATTTCCCATTTCACTCTCGTTCATACTTTCTTAATTTTCTGTGAATACTCATCTTCATAAAAGCTAACTTCTATTCTGACTTTACATTTTAATTACTGCCATTTAACGAACCAAAAATTGTTTTGACTACTTACAGCCGCTTTTTCTGCTTCTGCTGCTGCCGCTTCATACCCAACTAAAACAACGTGCAGCTGGCAACAGCAATTAGGTCCAAAGTAAGCGGGCGTTTTAAGTTACTCCAGTCAACTATGTAACCAAGCATTCATTCGACTAACCAACAATTTGAAAGGACGTGATTGTCATAGTGCAAGCATATGAATAACTTCAGCTGTAATGGTGGTGCTGGTGGCTGGTAGTTGTTCCTGTTGCATGAGCTGCAAAAAACAAGCTTATTAAATGTTCACAAGGTAATTTTCCAACAAAGTATTTTTTTTTTTTGCTTTTTGGTTGTTGTTAGACTACCTTTTTTTGAGATATAGACCCTCTAGCTTAACTTCCGGTTAGTTTTTCATTATAAATTTGCCCAACGGAGACTATTACAACTCATATGAACAGATTTTTCATGAGGGCTATATGGCATTTAGGGTTTTATGATAATCCGGATATTTTTCTCTATAGTTTTAATTTTATATTAGTCAGAAACAGAATGTTAAGGCTAAGACATGAGCAGGAAGATCAAAAGAATATAAAAAAAAGTCCATTGTTACTCGTGCTGTGTGGCATGTGGCACTGTCTTGTTGAAGCCACATGTCACACAAGTCAAGCTCTTACATTTTGAGTAAAAAAAGTTGGATATTATCTTACGGTAGCGCACAGTGATTTTTTGAAGAAGTACGCTCCAAGTATGCAACCAGCCCATAAACCGAACCGAATTGTGACTTTTTCTGGATGCATTGGTAGCTGTTGCAATGCTTCTGGCTGGTCTTGACTCAAAAATCGCCAATTTTGTTTATTTATTTACCCCATGGCGCTAAAAAAAGAGTCGCAAGTCCTTACCCAAAACTAATAATGGCCATATCTCCTTAAATAACCCTCGTAGAGCAAAACTAAGGTTAATTCTTTATCACTTTGAAAATTTTGTATTTTTGATGAAAATTGGCCTAAAAGTGAAATTTTGCCTTCCAAAACTTTAAATGGCCATATCTCCTTAACTAAGCCTCGTAGAGCAAAAGTATAGTTAATCCGTTATCATTTCGAAAATTTGGTATTTTTGATGAAAATTGGCCAAAAAGTGAATTTTCCCTTCCAAAACTTAAAATGGCCATATCTCCTTAACTAAGCCTCATAGAGCAAAACTAAGGTTAATCTGTGATCACTTCGAAAAATTGGTATTTTTGATGAAAATTGGCCAAAAAGTGAAATTTTCCCTTCCAAAACGTAAAATGGCTATATCTCCTTAACTAAGCCTCGTAGAGCAAAACTAAGGTTAATTCGTGATCACTTCGAAAAATTGGCATTTTTGATGAAAATTGGCCAAATAGTCAAATTTCTCTTCCAAAACTTAAAATGGCCATATCTCCTTAACTAAGCCTCGTAGAGCAAAACTAAGGTTAATCCGTGATCACTTCGAAAAATTGGTGTTTTTGATGAAAATTGGCCAAAAAGTGAAATTTTCCCTTCCAAAACTTAAAATGGCCATATCTCCTTAACTAAGCCTCGTAGAGCAAAACTAATGTTAATCCGTGATCACTTCGAAAATTTGGTATTTTTGATGAAAATTGGCCAAATAGTTAAATTTTCCCTTCCAAAACTTAAAATGGCCATATCTCCTTAACTAAGCCTCGTAGAGCAAAACTAATGTTAATCCGTGATCACTTCGAAAATTTGGTATTTTTGATGAAAATTGGCCAAAAAGTGAAATTTTCCCTCCCAAAACTTAAAATGGCCATATCTCCTTAACTAAGCCTCGTAGAGCAAAACTAAGGTTAATCCGTGATCACTTCGAAAAATTGGTATTTTTGATGAAAATTGGCCAAAAAGTGAAATTTTCCCTTCCAAAACTTAAAATGGCCATATCTCCTTAACTGAGCCTCGTAGAGCAAAACTAATGTTAATCCGTGATCACTTCGAAAATTTGGCATTTTTGATGAAAATTCGCCAAATAGTGAAATTTTTCCTTCCAAAACTTAAAATGGCTATATCTCCCTAACTAAGCCTCGTAGAGCAAAACTAAGGTTAATCCGTGATCACTTCGAAAAATTGGTATTTTTAATGAAAATTGGCCAAATAGTGAAATTTTTCCTTCCAAAACTTAAAATGGCCATATCTCCTTAACTAAGCCTCATAGAGCAAAACTAAGGTTAATCTGTGATCACTTCGAAAAATTGGTATTTTTGATGAAAATTGGCCAAAAAGTCAAATTTTCTCTTTCAAAACTTAAAATGGCCATATCTCCTTAAATAAGCCTCGTAGAGCAAAACTAATGTGTATCTGTGATCACTTCGAAAAATTGGTATTTTTGATGAAAATTGGCCAAATAGTGAAATTTTCCCTTCCAAAACTTAAAACGGCCATATCTCCTTAACTAAGCCTCGTAGAGCAAACTAATTTTAATCCGTTATCACTTCGAAAAATTGGTATTTTTGATGAAAATTGGCCAAAAAGTGAAATTTTCCCTTCCAAAACTTAAAATGGCCATATCTCCTTAACTAAGCTTCGTAGAGCAAAACTAAGGTTAATCCGTGATCACTTCGAAAAATTGGTATTTTTGGCCAAATAGTAAAATTTTTCCTTCCGAAACTTAAAATGGCCATATCTCCTTAACTAAGCCTCATAGAGAAAAACTAATGTTAATCCGTGATCACTTCGAAAAATTGGTATTTTTGATGAAAATTGGCCAAAAAGTGAAATTTTCCCTTCCAAAACTAAAAATGGCCATATCTCCTTAACTAAGCCTCGTAGAGCAAAACTAAGGTTAATCCGTGATCACTTCGAAAAATTGGTATTTTTGATGAAAATTGGCCAAAAAGTGAAATTTTCCCTTCCAAAACTTAAAATGGCCATATCTCCTTAACTAAGCCTCGTAGAGCAAAACTAATGTTAATCCGTGATCACTTCGAAAAATTGGTTTTTTTTGATGAAAATTGGCCAAATAGTGAAATTTTTCCTTCCAAAACTTAAAATGGCCATATCTCCTTAACTAAGCCTCGTAGAGCAAAACTAAGGTTAATCCGTGATCACTTCGAAAAATTGGTATTTTTGATGAAAATTGGCCAAAAAGTGAAATGTTCCTTTCCAAAACTTAAAATGGCTATATCTCCTTAACTAAGCCTCGTAGAGCAAAACTAAGGTTAATCTGTGATCACTTCGAAAATTTGGTATTTTTGATGAAAATTGGCCAAATAGTGAAATTTTTCCTTCCAAAACTTAAAATGGCCATATCTCCTTAACTAAGCCTCGTAAAGCAAAACTAAGGTTAATCCGTGATCACTTCGAAAAATTGGTATTTTTGATGAAAATTGGCCAAATAGTGAAATTTTTCCTTCCAAAACTTAAAATGGCCATATCTCCTTAACTAAGCCTCATAGAGCAAAACTAAGGTTAATCTGTGATCACTTCGAAAAATTGGTATTTCTGATGAAAATTGGCCAAAAAGTGAATTTTCCCTTCCAAAACTTAAAATGGCCATATCTCCTTAACTAAGCCTCGTAGAGCAAAACTAAGGTTAATCTGTGATCACTTCGAAAAATTCGTATTTTTGATGAAAATTGGCCAAATAGTGAAATTTTTCCTTCCAAAACTTAAAATGGCCATATATCCTTAACTAAGCTTCGTAGAGCAAAACTAATGTGTATCTGTGATCACTTCGAAAAATTGGTATTTTTGATGAAAATTGGCCAAAAAGTGAATTTTTCCCTACCAAAACTTAAAATGGCCATATCTCCTTAACTAAGCCTCGTAGAGCAAAACTAAGGTTAATCCGTGATCACTTCGAAAAATTGGTATTTTTGATGAAAATTGGCCAAAAAGTGAAATTTTCCCTTCCAAAACTTAAAATGGCCATATCTCCTTAACTAAGCCTCGTAGAGCAAAACTAATTTTAATTCGAAAAATTGGTATTTTTGATGAAAATTGGCCAAAAAGTGAAATTTTCCCTTCCAAAACTTAAAATGGCCATATCTCCTTAACTAAGCCTCGTAGAGCAAAACTAAGGTTAATCCGTGATCACTTCGAAAAATTGGTATTTTTGATGAAAATTGGCCAAATAGTAAAATTTTTCCTTCCGAAACTTAAAATGGCCATATCTCCTTAACTAAGCCTCATAGAGCAAAACTAAGGTTAATCTGTGATCACTTCGAAAAATTGGTATTTTTGATGAAAATTGGCCAAAAAGTGAAATTTTCCCTTCCAAAACTTAAAATGGCTATATCTCCTTAACTAAGCCTCGTAGAGCAAAACTAAGGTTAATTCGTGATCACTTTGAAAAATTTGGCATTTTTGATGAAAATTGGCCAAATAGTCAAATTTTTCCTTCCAAAACTTAAAATGGCCATATCTCCTTAACTAAGCCTCGTAGAGCAAAACTAATGTTAATCTGTGATCACTTCGAAAATTTGGTATTTTTGATGAAAATTGGCCAAAAAGTGAAATTTTCCCTTCCAAAACTTAAAATGGCCATATCTCCTTAACTAAGCCTCGTAGAGCAAAACTAATGTTAATCCGTGATCACTTCGAAAAATTGGTATTTTTGATGAAAATTGGGCAAAAAGTGAAATTTTCCCTTCCAAAACTTAAAATGGCCATATCTCCTTAACTAAGCCTCGTAGAGCAAAACTAATGTTAATCCGTGATCACTTCGAAAATTTGGTATTTTTGATGAAAATTGGCCAAAAAGTGAAATTTTCCCTTCCAAAACTTAAAATGGTCATATCTCCTTAACTAAGCCTCGTAGAGCAAAACTAATGTTAATCCGTTATCACTTCGAAAAATTGGTATTTTTGATGAAAATTGGCCAAAAAGTGAAATTTTCCCTTCCAAAACTTAAAATGGTCATATCTCCTTAACTAAGCCTCGTAGAGCAAAACTAAGGTTAATCCGTGATCACTTCGAAAAATTGGTATTTTTGATGAAAATTGGCCAAAAAGTGAAATTTTCCCTTCCAAAACTTAAAATGGCCATATCTCCATAACTAAGCCTCGTAGAGCAAAACTAATGTTAATCCGTGATCACTTCGAAAATTTGGTATTTTTGATGAAAATTGGCCAAAAAGTGAAATTTTCCCTTCCAAAACTTAAAATGGCCATATCTCCTTAACTAAGCCTCGTAGAGCAAAACTAATGTTAATCCGTGATCACTTCGAAAATTTGGTATTTTTGATGAAAATTGGCCAAATAGTAAAATTTTTCCTTCCAAAACTTAAAATGGCCATATCTCCTTAACTAAGCCTGGTAGAGCAAAACTAAGGTTAATCCGTGATCACTTCGAAAATTTGGTATTTTTGATGAAAATTGGCCAAAAAGTGAAATTTTCCCTTCCAAAACTTAAAATGGTCATATCTCCTTAACTAAGCCTCGTAGAGCAAAACTAAGGTTAATCCGTGATCACTTCGAAAAATTGGTATTTTTGATGAAATTTGGCCAAAAAGTGAAATTTTCCCTTTCAAAACTTAAAACGGTCATATCTCCTTAACTAAGCCTCGTAGAGCAAAACTAATGTTAATCCGTGATCACTTCGAAAATTTGGTATTTTTGATGAAATTTGGCCAAAAAGTGAAATTTTCCCTTCCAAAACTTAAAATGGCCATATCTCCTTAACTAAGCCTCGTAGAGCAAAACTAAGGTTAATCCGTGATCACTTCGAAAAATTGGTATTTTTGATGAAAATTGGCCAAAAAGTGAAATTTCCCCTTCCAAAACTTAAAATGGTCATATCTCCTTAACTAAGCCTCGTAGAGCAAAACTAAGATTAATTCGTGATCACTTCGAAAATATGTATTTTTGATGAAAATCGGCCAAATAATGGAATTTTCCCTTCCAAAACTTAAAATGGCCATATTTCCTTAACTAAGCCTCGTAGAACAAAACTAATGTTAATCCGTGATCACTTCGAAAAATTTGTATTTTTGATGAAAATTGGGCAAAAAGTGAAATTTTACCTTCCAAAACTTAAAATGGCCATATCTCCTTAACTAAGCCTCGTAGAGCAAAACTAATGTTAATCCGTGATCACTTCGAAAATTTGGTATTTTTGATGAAAATTGGCCAAAAAGTGAAATTTTCCCTTCCAAAACTTAAAATGGCCATATCTCCTTAACTAAGCCTCGTAGAGCAAAACTAATGTTAATCCGTGATCACTTCGAAAATTTGGTATTTTTGATGAAAATTGGCCAAATAGTCAAATTTTTCCTTCCAAAACTTAAAATGGCCATATCTCCTTAACTAAGCCTGGTAGAGCAAAACTAAGGTTAATCCGTGATCACTTCGAAAATTTGGTATTTTTGATGAAAATTGGCCAAAAAGTGAAATTTTTCCTTCCAAAACTTAAATGGCCATATCTCCATATCTAAGCCTCGTAGAGCAAAACTAATGTTAATCCGTGATCACTTCGAAAAATTGTATTTTTGATGAAAATTGGCCAAAAAGTGAAATTTTCCCTTCCAAAACTTAAAATGGCCATATCTCCTTAACTAAGCCTCGTAGAGCAAACTAAGGTTAATCCGTGATCACTTCGAAAAATTGGTATTTTCTGATAAAATTGGCCAAAAAGTGAAATTTTCCCTTCCAAAAACTTAAAATGGCCATATCTCCATAACTAAGCCTCGTAGAACAAAACTAATGTTAATCCGTGATCACTTCGAAAATTGGTATTTTTGATGAAAATTGGCCAAAAAGTGAAATTTTCCCCTTCCAAAACTTAAAATGGCCATATCTCCTTAACTAAGCCTCGTAGAGCAAAACTAATGTTAATCCGTGATCACTTCGAAAATTTGGTATTTTTGATGAAAATTGGCCAAATAGTCAAATTTTTCCTTCCAAAACTTAAATGGCCATATCTCCTTAACTAAGCCTGGTAGAGCAAAACTAAGGTTAATCCGTGATCACTTCGAAAATTTGGTATTTTTGATGAAAATTGGCCAAATAGTGAAATTTTTCCTTCCAAAACTTAAAATGGCCATATCTCCATAACTAAGCCTCATAGAGCAAAACTAAGGATAATCTGTGATCACTTCGAAAAATTGGTATTTCTGATGAAAATTGGCCAAATAGTCAAATTTTTCCTTCCAAAACTTAAAATGGCCATATCTCCTTAACTAAGCCTCGTAAAGCAAAACTAATGTTAATCCGTGATCACTTCGAAAATTTGGTATTTTGATGAAAATTGGCCAAATAGTCAAATTTTCCCTTCCAAAACTTAAAATGGCCATATCTCCTTAACTAAGCCTCGTAGAGCAAAACTAATGTTAATCCGTGATCACTTCGAAAATTTGGTATTTTTGATGAAAATTGGCCAAAAAGTGAAATTTTCCCTCCCAAAACTTAAATGGCCATATCTCCTTAACTAAGCCTCGTAGAGCAAAACTAAGGTTAATCCGTGATCACTTTGAAAAATTGTATTTTTGATGAAATTGGCCAAAAAGTGAAATTTTCCCTTTCAAACTTAAAATGGTCATATCTCCTTAACTAAGCCTCGTAGAGCAAAACTAATTTTAATCCGTTATCACTTCGAAAAATTGGTATTTTGATGAAAATTGGCCAAAAGTGAATTTCCCTTCCAAAACTTAAAATGTCATATCTCCTTAACTAAGCCTCGTAGAGCAAAAGTGAGGTTAATCCATGATCACTTCGAAAAATTGGTAATTTGATGAAAATTGGCCAAAAAGTGAAATGTTCCTTTTTCCAAAACTTAAAATGGCTATATCTCCTTAACTAAGCCTCGTAGAGCAAAACTAAGGTTAATCTGTGATCACTTCGAAAATTTGGTATTTTTGATGAAAATTGGCCAAATAGTGAAATTTTTCCTTCCAAAACTTAAAATGGCCATATCTCCTTAACTAAGCCTCGTAAAGCAAAACTAAGGTTAATCCGTGATCACTTCGAAAAATTGGTATTTTTGATGAAAATTGGCCAAATAGTGAAATTTTTCCTTCCAAAACTTAAAATGGCCATATCTCCTTAACTAAGCCTCATAGAGCAAAACTAAGGTTAATCTGTGATCACTTCGAAAAATTGGTATTTCTGATGAAAATTGGCCAAAAGTGAATTTTCCCTTCCAAAACTTAAAATGGCCATATCTCCTTAACTAAGCCTCGTAGAGCAAAACTAAGGTTAATCTGTGATCACTTCGAAAAATTCGTATTTTTGATGAAAATTGGCCAAATAGTGAAATTTTTCCTTCCAAAACTTAAAATGGCCATATATCCTTAACTAAGCTTCGTAGAGCAAAACTAATGTGTATCTGTGATCACTTCGAAAAATTGGTATTTTTGATGAAAATTGGCCAAAAAGTGAATTTTTCCCTACCAAAACTTAAAATTGGCCATATCTCCTTAACTAAGCCTCGTAGAGCAAAACTAAGGTTAATCCGTGATCACTTCGAAAAATTGTATTTTTGATGAAAATTGGCCAAAAAGTGAAATTTTCCCTTCCAAAACTTAAAATGGCCATATCTCCTTAACTAAGCCTCGTAGAGCAAAACTAATTTTAATTCGAAAAATTGGTATTTTGATGAAAATTGGCCAAAAAGTGAAATTTTCCCTTCCAAAACTTAAAATGGCCATATTTCCTTAACTAAGCCTCGTAGAGCAAAAGTGAGGTTAATCCATGATCACTTCGAAAAATTGGTATTTTTGATGAAAATCGGCCAAAAAGTGAAATTTTCCCTTCCAAAACTTAAAATGGCCATATCTCCTTAACTAAGCCTCGTAGAGCAAAACTAATGTTAATCCGTGAATCACTTCGAAAATTTGGTATTTTTGATGAAAATTCGCCAAATAGTGAAATTTTTCCTTCCAAAACTTAAAATGGCTATATCTCCCTAACTAAGCCTCGTAGAGCAAAACTAAGGTTAATCCGTGATCACTTCGAAAAATTGGTATTTTTGATGAAAATTGGCCAAATAGTGAAATTTTTCCTTCCAAAACTTAAAATGGCCATATCTCCATAACTAAGCCTCATAGAGCAAAACTAAGGTTAATCTGTGATCACTTCGAAAATTGGTATTTCTGATGAAAATTGGCCAAAACTTAAATGGCCATATCTCCTTAAATAAGCCTCGTAGAGCAAAACTAATGTGTATCTGTGATCACTTCGAAAAATTGGTATTTTTGATGAAAATTGGCCAAAAAGTGAAATTTCCCTTCCAAAACTTAAATGGCCATATCTGCTTAACTAATCCTCGTAGAGCAAAACTAAGGTTAATCCGTGATCACTTCGAAAAATTGGTATTTTTGATGAAAATTGGCCAAAAGTGAAATGTTCCCTTCCAAAACTTAAAATGGCTATATCTCCTTAACTAAGCCTCTGTGATCACTTCGAAAATTTGGTATTTTTGATGAAAATTGGCCAAATAGTGAAAATTTTCCTTCCAAAACTTAAAATGGCCATATCTCCTTAACTAAGCCTCGTAAAGCAAACTAAGGTTAATCCGTGATCACTTCGAAAAATTGGTATTTTTGATGAAAATTGACCAAAAAGTGAAATTTTTCCTTCCAAAACTTAAAATGGCCAATATCTCCTTAACTAAGCCTCATAGAGCAAAACTAAGGTTAATCTGTGATGACTTCGAAAAATTGGTATTTCTGATGAAAATTGGCCAAAAAGTGAAATTTTCCCTTCCAAAACTTAAAATGGCTATATCTCCTTAACTAAGCCTCGAAGAGCAAAACTATGGTTAATCCGTGATCACTTCGAATAATTGGCATTTTTTGATGAAAATTGGCCAAATAGTCAAATTTCTCTTCCAAAACTTAAAATGGCCATATCTCCATAGACTAAGCCTCGTAGAGCAAAACTAATGTTAATCTGTGATCACTTCGAAAATTTGGTATTTTTGATGAAAATTGGCCAAAAAGTGAATTTTCCCTTCCAAAACTTAAAATGGCCATATCTCCTTAACTAAGCCTCGTAGAGCAAAACTAAGGTTAATCTGTGATCACTTCGAAAAATTGGTATTTTTGATGAAAATTGGCCAAAAAGTGAAATGTTCCCTTCCAAAACTTAAAATGGCCATATCTCCTTGACTAAGCCTCGTAAAGCAAAACTAAGGTTAATCCGTGATCACTTCGAAAAATTGGGTTTTTTTTGATGAAAATTGGCCAAATAGTGAAATTGTTCATTCCAAAACTTAAAATGGCCATATCTCCTTAACTAAGCCTCGTAGAGCAAAACTAATGTTAATCCGTGATCACTTCGAAAAATTGTATTTTTGATGAAAATTGCCCAAAAGTGTAATATTCCCTTCCAAAACTTAAAATGGCCATATCTCTTTGACTAAGCCTCGTAGAGCAAAGCTAAGGTTAATCCATGATCACTTCTAAAAATTGGTATTTTTGATGAAAATTGGCCAAAAAGTGAAAATTTTCCATCCAAAACTTAAAATGACCATATCTCCATAACAAAGCCTCGTAGAGCGAAACTAAGGATAATCCGTGATCACTTCGAAAAATTGGTATTTTTGATGAAAATTGGCCAAAAAGTGAAATTTTCCCTTCCAAAACTTAAAATGGCCATATCTCCTTAACTAAGCCTCGTAGAGCAAAACTAAGGTTAATCCGTGATCACTTCGAAAAATTGGTATTTCTTATGAAGCTCTGCCAAAAAGTGTAATTTTCCCTTCCAAATCTTAAAATGGCCATATCTCCTTAACTAAGCCTCATAGAGCAAAACTAAGGTTAATCCGTGATCACTTCGAAAAATTGGTATTTTTGATGAAAATTGGCCAAATAGTGAATTTTCCCTTCCAAAACTTAAAATGGCCATATCTCCTTAACTAAGCCTCGTAGAGCAAAACTAAGGTTAATCTGTGATCACTTCGAAAATTTGGTATTTTTGATGAAAATTGGCCAAATAGTGAAATTTTTCCTTCCAAAACTTAAAATGGCCATATCTCCTTAACTAAGCCTCGTAAAGCAAAACTAAGGTTAATCCGTGATCACTCCGAAAAATTGGTATTTTTGATGAAAATTGGCCAAAAAGTGAAATTTTCCCTTCCAAAACTTAAAATGGCCATATCTCCATAACTAAGCCTCGTAGAGCAAAACTAAGGTTAATCCGTGATCACTTCGAAAAATTGGTATTTTTGATAAAAATTGGCCAAAAAGTGAAATTTTCCCTTCCAAAACTTAAAATGGCCATATCTCCTTAACTAAGCCTCGTAGAGCAAAACAAAGGTTAATCCGTGATCACTTCGAAAAATTGGTATTTTTGATGAAAATTGGCCAAAAAGTCGAAATTTTCCCTTCCAAAACTTAAAATGGCCATATCTCCTTAACTAAGCCTCGTAGAGCAAAACAAAGGTTAATCCGTGATCACTTCGAAAATTGGTATTTTTGATGAAAATTGGCCAAAAGTGAAATTTTCCCTTCAAAACTTAAATGGCCATATCTCCTTAACTAAGCCTCGTAGAGCAAAACAAAGGTTAATCCGTGATCACTTCGAAAATTGGTATTTTTGATGAAATTGGCCAAAAAGTGAAATTTTCCCTTCCAAAACTTAAAATGGCCATATCTCCTTAACTAAGCCTCGTAGAGCAAACAAAGGTTAATCCGTGATCACTTCGAAAAATTGGTATTTTTGATGAAAATTGGCCAAAAAGTGAAATTTTCCCTTCCAAAACTTAAAATGGCCATATCTCCTTAACTAATCCTCGTAAAGCAAAACTAAGGTTAATCCGTGATCACTTCGAAAAATTGATATTTTTGATGAAAATTGGCCAAAAATTGAAATTTTCCCATCCAAAACTTAAAATGGCCATATCTCCTTAACTAATCCTCGTAAAGCAAAACTAAGGTTAATCCGTGATCACTTCGAAAAATTGGTATTTTT